>NC_062217.1:69958192-70258192 GCF_902686445.1 Sciurus carolinensis | reverse complement strand
TCCTAACACTGAGGTTCTTGAAAGCTTGTGGAAAACCGACCATTCACCAGAGGTTTTTGTTTTTTTTTTTTTTTTTCCATATTCAAAAATAGGGAATAGTAAGTTTTCATTCTAATTCCTATTTGTAATTTTTTTTTTCCCTTACATTATTTCTTACTGTTTAGTGAGTGGGAAATGGTAAAAGAAAATGGGTGTTTTGAGAAGCATGGAAGACCAGGAAACTGGTACCAACAACAAAACAATGTGCAAATATTTTAATTATTCTTTTTTTCATCACAGAACTGTGTTTACCCATTGGTCCCAAAAAATACAGTGAGGAAATCTCTTTTTGAAAAAATGTTGGGTAGCTTTATAGAACTCTCTCATTTAGTCATAGCTGTTCTAAATTCAATGAATCCTCACTCTCCCTCAAATTAAGTTTAGTGGGCACATCTGTTACATAATGTATTGTGATTGCACATGACTGCTAAAATTGTTTACAGAAAGCTTTTCGTATCTCTTGGAATGGCATCCTCCCAGAGAAAGTATGGGAATTACAGTTTGTAAATGCTATAGCAGCACTAACTGGTTAGAGCAATCATCATGACTTTAGAGTTTGCACTTGATATTCTGATGGGCAAAGTTCCCAGAGAGGCCCAAGAGGGAACCCATTTAAGCTTTTTTTACAGTCCTATACTGCTTAATTCAACAGAGACACGTGATTTCCTGGGTTCCTATTCTACCATATGTCCCCTTCCCAATGTAAATACATATATTATGTATAATAATTACATCATATTCTTAAGTATACCTATCTCAGATAATAGGTTATAGCTAGATCTTTCTAAAATAATCATTTGAAGAAAAAGGTTGATAAACTATACTTAACTCACTATGAAAAGAAAAAAGTAAGAGTATGCATATATGAATGTGCACTTTGCATGTGTTATTACTGTTGTGGAGTTGTGAGGATGGAATGAGTTCATGTGTATTGTTTCCTACCAGACATGCAGAAAGTTCTTAACAGATCCTAGCAACTGCTACTACATTGTCAATTTGGGGAATGTTCAGCAGAACTTGAAAGAAAGTGTATTCTCTATTTATATGAATTTATGGTCAATTTACACCAGTTAGATAAGTCTTACTGTATTTTTTAGATCTTCTCTATGCTTACTTGATGAATCACTTTTGGTCTAGAACAGAAATTGGCAAACTACAAACAGTAGGCAAACCCACTCACCTGAAGTCTGTTTTTATAAATAAAGTTTTATTGGCATGTGGACACAACACCTGTTTACACAGTGTCTCTGGCAGAGTGTTGATATATGTCTCTGGCATATGTGTCACAGAAACTGTGTAATCCTCAAAGCCTAAAATATTTACTCTGGTCCTTTCCAGAAAAAGTTTGCTGACCCTAGAATAGAAAAAGTTTAAATCAAGTTTCTTGTTCCTATTTTGTTTCAGTCAACTTCTTGTACTTAACAGCAAGTTTTAGTGTTTGTGTTTTAGTTCCATATTACCTGATGCTTAAAGATTTACTGTGATATTCTACTTGTATCATTTTGAAATGATACTGTTTGTCTAATCTACTTATGTTTTGCAATGAAATTTAACCTTGAGATCTATATTATTAAACCCAGATTTCTCTGTTTCCGTTTCTCAAATATGTCTTTAGCTATCTTTTTACAGCTAGCTTCTTATGGTCGCATCTCTTTCTATATATTTATTCAAAATTTATTATGATGCAAGTTGATTTTACACCATTTGTCTATGTTTTATCATTACTGTGCTTAATTCAATTCCATCATTTTACATTTTTCTTCATAACTATCTTTTGTTCAAGGGGATGTCTATGTGTGATAAGGAGAGAGGAAGAGAGAGGGCGCTAGGGTTCAGCAGAAGGCACTCTAGATAGTTTAAGCAGAGGAGGATTTACTACCAGGTAGTTTGATGGCTTGTGGAATTGAGGGAAGGATTGGAAGAATAGGACTGGGACAAAGTTCCCTGCCCCTAGGACTGCACAGTCTCAGTCACACTTGTGGTTGAGAAACTCAGATGATGTCTACAGAACCTACAGAAACAGAAAGAGGTGACCATGACCTTTACTTTTTTAACACTTACGAAAGCTGCCGTTCCTTTGGTGGCTTGTTTTCCCTCCCTCCACCTCCCTTCCCCAGGGATACTGGTTTTCACTGTAATCTCCAGCAGGAAACCTATGCTTTGCACTCCATCTCTCTCTTACTCACTTCCATGCTCAAATTTCAGTGAATGTTTCTGTCTAGTAGATTATAAAACACATCTGGAACTCCAGCACATGGAAGTCTGGGAAATACAGATTTAAGCTGTCTGTACTCTGTATTTTAGGGGGATATTTAAAAATATTTCAATGTCAAGCAAGCCAATCCATCATATCCATCACCTTGTGCTCATCCCTACTTCAAATAATATGCATAGTTTCAAAAATTATGGCTCACTTTAAATAGTACATCTGCTTCTGTTTCTTGCTTTCATATTAGTTGGAGTCTGTTGTCTCTCAAGTATGAAACATGAAGTATCCAGATAGATCTAATGGCTCTGAAATAGGAAATAGGAAAGATGAAACAAGTTCACTTCCACTCCATGTTTTCTCCCCATCTTTCTCATAACTTATATTAGCCACATTGCTGTTTTTAAATAGCCAAAGGTTACAGCACTTACGTAATGCCACTGGTATTAGCTCTACATTTTTATAGTTTTAGTCATGCTGAAAATCTTTTCATACTGTGGCTATTTCATTTCTAACTTCTTTCCTTTCATATATCTCATGTTTGTCTATATTAAATGAACAAATATGCCTACCTTATAGCATATTTGTAAAACCTTAAAATAATGTATATAAAATACCTGGTTCAAGATAGATAATAAAATTTTGTTTTACTGATAATGTTATTTTTATTAAGAAAGGAAAATAAATCCAAAGGTCAAAATAAGAACAAAAGATAATCAGAGAACACAATCATGGTACATGGTAAATCATGAACGAGTTTGAGGTTCAATTTTTTTTCTACCAAGAGTGCTAGGTTTCAGAATTTCATATTCTATTAAACTATATTCTGACATTAAATTAAATAACTTGTCATTCTATGACTTGAGACAAGTTGTCGAATTTAAGAGGCCTCAGTTCAGCCTCTTACAATTCTATATTGTATTTCATGACTCTGGGTGGATAACCTGTAACTATTTTTAGAATATAAGTTTGCCTTCCTCCAGGTGTTCTGAACATTCCTTGACATATTTTCTGTACTGTCAGTTAATGTGTATGACAGGAAATGTCAACTAATTCTGATGTTAATCTAAAAAGGCTATCATTAAAAAAGAAGTTTGCATCATGCTTATCAATATCAAGAAACAGTGATCTTTTTTCTAAAGTTGTAGGCTCGCCATGTCATTGCAGTTCTTTTGCAAAATGTAACACAAAAATCTGACTTTACTTGTTTTCAAATCCAGAATAGTGTTTTGGGGAACTCTGGAGCTATTTTGGCTACCTTATTTGAAGAAGAAAAAGTCAAATGTAATTTGACCCAGTTAATATATATGTAACCATTAGAGTACATTTTTTTTCCTCATGGCTTTCAATTTGCTCAAAGGTTCATTAAAGTAAGGAAGATTATTAAAACTAAAATAAAATGAGAAAAAAACACTTGTGCATAACTATGGGTTATTTTATAACGATTGTATAGTGGCTAGGGGTTTCTAAAGTCATAGTTTGGAGCATTAAATTGCAAACTCATAATTGGATATCATGGTATTAGTTTTCTGAAATGTGACCTGAGAAATTTTAAAATACTTAAGAACCAACATAGAAATGATTTTCCAAAACACTGAAAATATCACTGAATATTACTGATATTGGAGATGATGAGAAAATAGCAAAGAAAAGTATTAAGATTTGGAGGGAAGACTTTTTTTTTAATCTACAACATGGAATAGAAGTTTGATTGAGATAACTTTGCAGTTGCCAATCACAACGAAGATTATTGTAGAAAAGTTAATCATTATGTCTATGCATTCTAAAATCCATGCATAATGTTTGGGATTTGTGTTAGTTCAAGTAACGAGCAAAAAAACCAAACCAAACCAAAACAATAATAAAACTAGCTGCCGCGCAGGCAATTCTGACTTTGAAAACCAAAAAAAAAAAAAGTGTTATCAGGAACCCATTTGCAAAATTTGAAAACAAATCTACTTTCTCCTACTTCTTACAGAACAGAGTTTTTGTGAGTTGGTTCACACAAACACACCAGCATTAACAATCACAGCAGTCAACTCAAAAGAATCATACCCTTGGAAAAGATAACCTCACAATCTACTGTATTCTTTTTTTTTTTTTAAGTGTCTGTGGCATCTGTATGATATTGAACTTGGAAACTAAATTATTTGCATGTGTGTTCATATGGCACAAGTTTTCTCAACTATCAGCTATTTGTCTTGAGGAAATCATTTCATCTCCCTAAGTTACCTATGATGGTTTTTTCAAGGTTTATAAAAGAAAATTCATTAGACAGGTATAGTGGTGCACACCTGTAGTCCAGCTACTCAGGAGGCAGAAGCAGGAGTATCGCAACTTCAAGCAAGCCTGAAATTTAGCAAGACCCTATCTCAAGAAACATAAATAAATAAAAGAAAAGAAAAAGAAAATTCATGGAACATTATTGCATTTTGATAGAAATGGCATCAAGAAATATTTAAGCACATATCCATTAGAGAAGAGTTAAATGTTTTGAAGCAACATTTAAATCCATTGCAATGTCTTCATATATGAGTATTAACAATTCTTATCACTGTTTACTTAATCATAGCTAACTTTTAATTATCAGCAGTGGATTGCCTGCACAGCAATTTGTCAACAGTGAAACTTCATCCCCACAACAGAAGCATTGTACTGAGATACGCTTTGTTTACTTTATCAGTGGAATTTTAATTAAAATGCAATGCGCAATGCTAAATCCAAATTGTTTAGGTTTTGTCTAGAAACCCAGAAAAGAATAACTAAGCATATTTCATTTTCTATTTCTATTTCAATATCCTAGAGATTGTGGGGGGAAAGTGCAGCAACACCTGGAAGATTAAATCCTATCTTGAATATCAACTGTTTGCAACTTCCTGATTTTAAGAAAACATTTCTCTCTGTCTCTCTTTCTCTCTCTCTCTCTGTCTCTCTGTCTCTCTGTCTCTCTCTCTCTCTGTCTCTCTCTGTCTCTCTCTCTCTCTCTCTCTCTCTCTCTCTCTATATATATATATATATATATATATATGTAATTTCTAGGATTTCTTTTTTTTCCAAATAACCCAGGAGAAAAAAGCAAAGTTATGTGCATGTGGGCAAACATTAAATGACACTGGCTATGTATTTTTTATTAGGGAAACTGAGGAAGACGTTCATTTTTAGCATTCTCTACACTTTTAAAATTCTATATGAAAATCTCAATATGAAAAAAAAAATAATTAGGTAATTTGATGGCTTATAGATACAAATTGAAGAAAAGGAAACCTTAGAGTTAATATGAAATCAATAGGGTTTAAAAGTATCAAATGTCACATTGTTCCCCACAAATATGTAAAATTACTATGTATTGATTTAAAATAAATTGCTACTTTTTAGAAAAGCAGGAAATTTTCAAAACATGCAAACTGGATGTTTATTCAGATTGTAACTTGGTTGTGTTATGATACCAATGATTGTCCTTCTCTATTTATAGAACAAACAATTGTTTTGTGTTCAATATTAATTTCTCTGTCATTATAACATTATTTTATGTCAATAAAACACTGGAGTTATAAATACAGATTATCAGATGTAAAAATGAAATTTAAAAATAAAATTTGTTATTTAAACATTTCACAAATTGACAAAATATATAAAAATATATTCTTACTTCCACCAAACTGTACCATCAATTGTTTGATAAAGTGATGAAACACAGAAGTTTTTCAGGGTAGATGACTATGGGCTGCTTTCTGTACCTGCAAAGACAAGTGAAGAATTAACTAACTTGAGAAACTGGGCTTTTTATAGAATTATCTAGATTGGATCTTTATGTTAACTCAATTCCCTGGATAAAACCAGTTCTCAACTTTCTCTTACCTTTGTAAACACTGTCTTTTTTTTTTTTTTTAATTTTGTGTGATACAGATAAAGTGAGCTTTTCCTAGCACTGAATCTCAGCTTAAAATAAGCACTAATTTCAAGTGAAAAACGTGGAGTGATTTGGGAACGTTTCTTCTGCTGCTTTAAATGTGTGCGGACTGATTACATAACAACAAAATCAGTCAGGTTGCTTAATTGGAAAAAGAGTGCTCACTGGGGCAAAATTGGGAATCTGTTCGTGTCTGGAAGATGTTTTTACATTTACAATATGCTCACATCCTCCTGAAGTGAATTGCTGGTAGAATTTTGCAGGCTGTATCAGTTCTAACGCTTGTCCTACATACTAGTATTGTCTGCACCAAACATACATAGTGCACTGTTTTTGTTCCCCAAAATTCAGGAAATGTAGAAAACTAAAGAGACACCACAAGGGTCTTTGTTTATCTGATTTCAATGTTTTATATTTTAAGACAAACATTTTCACACCTTTGGTCCTTAGTGTTTGCAATTCTCAATCACATGTTTGATTCTTTTTTTTTTTTTTTTTTTATTATAAAATTGTAAACAAATGGGATACATGTTGTTTCTCTGTCTGTACATGGCGTAAAGGCATAACATTTGTGTAATCATAAATCTACATAGAGTAATGTTGTTTGATTCATTCTGCCATTTTTTCCCTTCCCCCCCCTCCCCTCCCACCCTTCCCCTCCATCTATACAGTCCTTCCTTCCTCCATTCCTGCCCCCCTCCCTAAACCCAACTCCAACCCCAACACTAACCCTTCCCACCCCCCATTATGTGTCATCATCCACTTATTAGCGATATCATTCTTCCTTTGGTTTTTTGAGATTGGCTTATCTCACTTAGCATGATATTCTCCAGTTTCATCCATTTGCCTGCAAATGCCATAATTTTATCGTTCTTTATGGCTGAGTAATAATCCATTGTATATATATACCACATTTTCTTTATCCATTCATCAATTGAAGGACATCTAGGTTGGTTCCACAATCTGGCTATTGTGAACTGAGCAGCTATGAACATTGATGTGGCTGTATCTCTGTAATATGCTGATTTTAAGTCCTTTGGGTATAGGCCAAGGAGTGGGATAGCTGGGTCAAATGGTGGTTCCATTCCAAGTTTTCTAAGGAATCTCCACACTGCTTTCCAGAGTGGCTGCACTAATTTACAACCCCACCAGCAATGTATGAGTGTACCTTTCTCCCCACATCCTCACCAACACCTGTTGTTGCTTGTATTCTTGATAATCACCATTCTAATTGGGGTGAGATGGAATCTTAGGGTGGTTTTGATTTGCATTTCTCTTATTACTAGAGATGTTGAACATTTTTCCATATCTTTGTTGATTGCTTGTAGATCTTATTCTGTGAAGTGTCTATTCATTTCCTTTAGCCCATTTGTCAGTTGGATTATTTACATTCTTGGTGTAGACTTTTTTGAGTTCTTTATAGATTCTGGAGATTAGCGCTCTATCTGAAGTATGATTGGCAAAGATTTTCTCCCACTCTGTAGGCTCTTTCTTTGCATTGCTGATAGTTTCCTTTGCTGAGAGAAAGCTTTTTAGTTTGAATCTATCCCAGTTATTAATTCTTGCTTTTATTTCTTGTGCTATGGGAGTCCTGTTGAGGAAGTCTGGTCCTAAGCCGACATGTTGAAGCTCTGGACCTACTTTTTCTTCTATAAGATGCAAGGTCTCTGGTCTGATTCCGAGATCCTTGATCCATTTTGAGTTTAGTTTCGTGCATGGTGAGAGATATGGGTTTAGTTTCATTCTGTTGCATATGGATTTCCAGTTCTCCCAGCACCATTTGTTGAAGAGGCTATCTTTTCTCCATTGCATATTGTTGGAACCTTTGTCTAGTATGAGAAAATTGTATTTATTTGGGTTTGTGTCCGTGTCCTCTATTCTGTACCATTGATCCACCTTTCTATTTTGGTACCAATACCATGCCGTTTTTGTTACTATTGCTTTGTAATAGAGTTGAAGATCTGGTATTGCGATACCCCCTGCTTCACTCTTTCTGCCAAGGATTGCTTTAGCTATTCTGGGTTTTTTATTCTTCCAGATGAATTTCATAATTGCTTGCTCTATTTCTGTAAGGTACATCATTGGGATTTTAATTGGAATTGCATTGAATCTGTATAGCACTTTTGGTAGTATGGCCATTTTGACAATATTAATTCTTCCTATCCAAGAACATGGGAGATCTTTCCATCTTCTAAGGTTTTCTTTAATTTCTTTCTTTAGTGTTCTGTAGTTCTCATTGTAGAGGTCTTTCACCTCTTTTGTGAGATTGATTCCCAAATACTTTATTTTTTTCGAAGCTATTGTGAATGGGGTAGTTTTCCTAATTTCTCTTTCTGAAGATTCATCGCTTATATATAAAAATGCCTTCGATTTATGTGCATTGATCTTATATCCCGCTACTTTACTGAATTCACTTATGAGATCTAAAAGTTTTCTGGTGGAATTTCCTGGTTCCTCTAAGTATACCATCATATCATCAGCAAATAGGGATAGTTTGAGTTCTTCTTTTCCTATTCGTATCCCTTTAATTTCTTTGGTCTGTCTAATTGCTCTGGCTAGAGTTTCAAGGACGATATTGAATAGAAGTGGTGAAAGAGGGCATCCCTGCCTTGTTCCAGTTTTTAGAGGGAATGCTTTCAGTTTTTCACCATTTAGAATGATATTAGCAATGGGTTTAGCGTAGATGGCCTTTACAATGTTAAGGAATGTTCCCACTATCCCTATTTTTTCTAGTGTTTTGAGCATGAAGGGGTGCTGTATTTTATCAAATGCTTTTTCTGAATATATCGAAATAATCATGTGATTCTTGACTTTAAGTCTATTGATATGGTGAATGACATTTATTGATTTTCTGATGTTGAACCAACCTTGCATCCCTGGGATGAAACCCACTTGATCATGGTGCACTATCTTTTTAATATGTTTTTGTATGCGATTTGCTAAAATTTTGTTTAGAATTTTTGCGTCGATGTTCATTAAGGATATTGGTCTGAAATTTTCTTTCCTCAATGTGTCTCTGTCTGGTTTAGGAATCAGGGTAATATTGGCTTCATAGAATGAGTTTGGGAGAGTTCCCTCCTCTTCTATTTTCTGGAATACTTTGAGAAGTATTGGAATGAGTTCTTCTTTAAAAGTTTTGTAGAACTCGGCTGAGAACCCATCTGGTCCTGGACTTTTCTTTGTTGGTAGGCTTTTGATGACTTCTTCTATTTCATTACTTGAAATTGGTCTATTTAAATTGTGTATGTCCTCCTCGTTCAGTTTAGGCAATTCATATGTCTCTAGAAACCTGTTGATGTCTTCGAAATTTTCTATTTTGTTGGAGTATAGATTTTCAAAATAGCTTCTAATTATGTTTTGTATTTCGGTCGTGTCTGTTGTGATATTTCCTTGTTCATTCCGAATTTTAGTGATTTGGGTTTTCTCTCGTCTTCTCTTTGTTAGTGTGGCTAAAGGTTTATCAATTTTGTTTATTTTTTCGAAGAACCAACTATTTATTTTGTCAATTTTTTGTATTGTTTCTTTTGTTTCAATTTCGTTGATTTCAGCTCTCAGTTTAACTATTTCCTGTCTTCTACTACTTTTGGTGTTGGTCTGTTCTTCTTTTTCTAGGGCTTTGAGCTGTAGTGTTAGGTCATTTATTTTTTGAGTTTTACTTCTTTTATTAAATGCGCTCCATGAAATAAATCTTCCTCTAAGTACCGCTTTCATAGTGTCCCAGAGATTTTGATATGTTGTTTCTTTGTTCTCGTTTACCTCTAAGAATTTTTTAATTTCCTTCCTAATATCTTCTGTTATCCATTCATCATATAGTAGCATATTGTTTAATCTCCAGTTGTTAGAGTAGTTTCTGTTTTTTACTCTTTCATTAATTTGTAACTTCAATCCATTATGATCTGATAGAATACAAGGTAGTGTCTCTATCTTCTTGTATTTGCTGACATTAGCTTTGTGGCATAATATATGGTCTATTTTGGAGAAGGATCCATGTGCTGCTGAGAAGAAAGTGTATTCGCTCTTGGTTGGATGGTATATTCTATAAATGTCTGTTAAGTCTAAATTATTGATTGTGTTATTGAGATCTATGGTTTCTTTGTTCAATTTTTGTTTGGAAGATCTGTCTAGTGGTGAAAGAGGCGTGTTAAAATCACCTAGTATTATTGTGTTATGGTCTATTTGGTTTCTGAAATTGAGAAGGATTTGTTTAACATACATGGATGAGCCACTGTTTGGGGCATAGATGTTTATGATTGTTATATCTTGCTGATTTATGCTTCCCTTAAGCAGTATGAAATGTCCTTCTTTATCCCTTCTAACTAACATTGGCTTGAAGTCCACATTATCTGAAATGAGGATGGATACCCCAGCTTTTTTGCTGAGCCCATGTGCATGGTATGTTTTTCCCCATCCTTTCACCTTTAGTCTGTGGGTATCTCTTTCTATGAGGTGAGTCTCTTGCAGGCAACATATTGTTGGATCTTTCTTTTTAATCCAATCTGCCAGTCTATGTCTTTTGATTGATGAATTCAGGCCATTAACATTCAGGGTTATTATTGTGATATGATTTGTATTCCCAGTCATTTGGTTCATATTTAAAATTTTTGACACATCTTGGTTCCTCCTTTATTTGACAGTTCCTTTAGGATAATTCCTCCCTTTGCTGATTTGCTTCTTTGTTTTTTATCTCTTCCTCATGAAATATTTTGCTGAGAATGTTCTGTAATGCTGGCTTTCTTTTTGTAAATTCTTTTAGCTTTTGTTTATCATGGAATGATCTTATTTCATCGTCAAATTTGAAGGTAAGTTTTGCTGGGTATAAGATTCTTGGTTGGCATCCATTTTTTTTCAGAGCTTGAAAAATGTTGTTCCAGGCCCTTCTAGCTTTTAGGGTCTGAATTGAAAAATCTGCTGATATCCGTATTGGCTTCCCCCTGAATGTAATTTGGTTCTTTTCTCTCACAGCCTTTAAAATTCTGTCTTTATTTTGTATGTTAGGTATTTTCATTATAATGTGCCTTGGTGTGGGTCTGTTGTAATTTTGTGTATTTGGAGTCCTATAAGCCTCTTGGACTTGATTTTCCATTTCATTCTTCAGATTTGGGAAATTTTCTGATATTATTTCTTCAAATAGATTGTTCATTCCTTTGGTTTGTTTCTCTAAGCCTTCCTCAATCCCAATAATTCTCAAATTTGGCCTTTTCATGATATCCCATAGTTCTTAGAGATTCTGTTCATGATTTCTCACCATCTTCTCTGTTTGTTCAACTTTGTTTTCGAGGTTAAATATTTTGTCTTCAATATCTGAAGTTCTGTCTTCCAGGTGTTCTATCCTATTGGTTATGCTTTCTATGGAGTTCTTAATTTGGTTTATTGTTTCCTTCATTTCAAGGATTTCTGTTTGGTTTTTTTTCAATATCTCTAACTCTTTATTGAAATGATCTTTTGCTTCCTGAATTTGCTCTGTTAACTGTCGATTGGTGCGATCGTTCAATGCCTGCATTTGCTCTTTCATCTCATCGTTTGCTTCCCTAATCATTTTAATTATGTACATTCTGAACTCCCTTTCTGTCATTTCTTCTGCCATGCTGTCGTTGGATTTTATTGATGTAACATCTAGATTTGTTTGGGGCATTTTCTTCCCTTGTTTTCTCATATTGTTCAGGGATCAGTGGGTCATTAAGATATTGCAGATTTCCTCTATCAACTTATAATGTCCCTGAAGATTGCTAGTATATCCCCTCTTATCCTTCAGTAGCCTGAAGTCTTGGAGGAGGTTGATAATGCAGAGCTCCACGAAGAAGCTGCCTCTCTAGGTGTGGTAACCCTCAGGTGGCGTATATTCCCTGCTAGTGGGCGGAGGTGCCTCCACTTGTTGACCAATGGTCATCCAATGGGGAAGTAGACTGTGGGCTGAGGCAAGTCCTGTTTGTGCCTATGTCTCTGGCTTTACCGTCCCTGTGGGAAAACCTCCCCCGGCCGGGAAGAGTCACTAGGTGGGGACGTCTCGCTAGTCAGTTGCCCTCCTAGAGGTTCCCCTCAATCTACAACTACCACCTGGGCTGGGCTGTCTTCTTCTGCAACGATCCCAGGGGCCTGGACCTACGTCCTGGGCCTGGGAGCCTCACCCTTCACAGGCGAGTCTCCTTAGGCTGCCTCTCCCAGAGAATCTGCTCGCCGCCCTGGAATCTTCGCTCCGCCCCTAGGCGTGTCTCTGTGCGGCTCTTCCAGCAAGAAGCCACCTAGCTCCTGGGACCCTGCTCTGCACCTAATCGCCTGGCTATGCGACCCCTCCCCTGAGCCACCACCTGGAGCCCCGTACAATAGCTCCGAGACACAGAGACCCGCCACACACCTCCTCCTCCGGACAGCCGCCCGGTTTCCGACGCAGTCACTAGGAATCCAAACAACTCACTTCGGGTCTCCTCCTCCCGCCAACCACCCGTAGCCCTAGGCAGTCACTCCAAGTCCAAGTGACCCGCCCTGTTCCTCCTCCTCCTCCTTGGGGTAGCCCCCCAGGTGTTCAGGAACGGTGGCTCCGAGACCAGGTGACTCACCACGCTCCTCCTCCAGGCAGGCCACCGGTGTTCAGGAGCGGTTGCTTTTAGTCCAATCAGCTCACCACTCGCCTCCTCCTCTGGCAACCGCCTGTGGTTCTGATGCAGTCACTCCCAGGCTAAGCGTCCCACCGCTCTCCTCCTCCAGGCAGGCCACCAGTGTTCTGGAGCAGCTGCTCCGAGTTCAAACAGCTCGTCACGCAGCTCCTCCTTTGGCAACCGCCCGCAGCTCCGATGCAGTCACTCCCAGGTCAAGCAACACGCCGCGCTCCTCCTCCTCCTCCGGGCAACCTCCCGGCACTCAGGAGCGCTCACTCTGGGTTCAAACAGTTTACCACGCAGCTCCTCTTCTGGCAACCGCCTGTAGTTCTGATGCAGTCACTCCCAGACCAAGCGTCCCGCCGCGCTCCTCCTCCTCCTCCGGGCAGTCCCCCGGCGCTCAGGAGCGCCCACTCTGAGTTCAAACAGCTCACCACACAGCTCCTCCTCTGGCAACCGCCCGTGGCTCTGATGCAGTCACTCCTAGACCCAAGCGACCCGCCGGGCCTCTCCTCCTCCTCCAGGCAAACCCCCGGTGTTCGGAAGCGGTCACTCTGGGTCCAAACAGCTCGCCACGTAGCTCCTCCCCAGGCAGCCACCCGGAGTCCCAGCGGCTGCTCGAGTCCAAGTGCTATGCTGAGCCGCCTCCTCTACGATGATCCCAGTTGTCCGTGTTTACCGCTCCAGTGGGGGGAGGGGCGTCTCGCCGAGTAACTCCACTTCACAAATTCCCTGCGTTCCGGGGCTACCGCCCCATCTGGGACGCCTCCCCAACAGGAGAGACTCACCCGGCAGCTTTGAGTTGGTCCCAAGTCTCTCACTATCTCCTCTTTTGAATCTTGCGTCCTGGAGCAGCGTGAAATGCAGCCGCCCTCTAGTCCGCCATTTTGGCCCGCCCACATGTTTGATTCTTAATTATCACATCTAAACTCAAATACTGACCTCTCAGGTTTTTCTGATCATTCAATGTAAAGTAGATTCACCCAGTTTATCCAATGCATTATCCTCTGTCATTTTCTTCATTGCATTTTTCATGAGCTAAAATTTTCATTTAATTATTTCTATGTTTATTTTCTGTCTCCCTTCACTAGAATGTAAACTCTGTGAGGACACAGACAGACCCTAACTGCTACACTGTCTGCTACTCTATAGAGACAGACACTCTCTACTACAGTGTCTGGAACCTCTCCTGACACATGGTTAATGCTCAGAAAGATGTTTTCAAGTCAATAAATGACAAACTAAAATGAATGAATGAATTTAGACAGGGCTTTTTTCAAATATTACCAGGAAATGGTCATCAATTTAAAAAATTAACAATAGCAACACTTTCATTTGGATGGATTACTAAGTAAGCACAGAGATCAAATCAATTCATGAAACAAGGGCAAATTGATCTCATGTAGCTGAACTCCTTACTACTACAGGCAGTCTCTGCCCACATCTTCACATTGCAGATTTATCTGGGTCTCTTGGCCTTCTTCTCTGTGTCTTGCAGGAATTCACAATGGTCTTCAAGTCCATCCTATCCAGAGTGATCCTACCTTCATTTTACGTTAATCACGTCAGCAAAACACATTCTGAAGTTCAGGTGGACATTGTTCAACCCACTACAATGGTCAACCTACTACAGAATATGGTCCATGTCCCATGTTCTACCATCTTTAGAGTTGTGTAGTGGAGTGGGCATGTTCTCCTCCAGTTCACCTTTCAGACCATTATTTCTTAATCTTATATTAAAATATCCTCCTTGATATTTTTGTCACTTGGTTAAACTATGTTCTTTCTTTTGGGTTCATTTTTAATTGATCCCTTTCATTCATTGAAACCTATTTTCAACCTTCATGTGAATGAACCTATAATAAAAACTCAATTATTTGATACTCTGAGTTCCATCAACCTTTACTCCAGCTCTTCAGCTTTCTACTCCATGACTCATACATAGGTTGGGAATTATAAAACAAGCAATATCAAAAATGGTCAAACATTAAAAATGCCATTTACTTTAGTATAATATAATTTGTCCCCAATTCTCTGCTTCATTGTTCTTCTGTCATACTTTCTCAAAAACCATCTCAATCCTGGGTCGAACTTATTGTTCTTTTTCTCTTACACTTGTCTGGAGGAATTTACACCAAGGCAGGTGGTCACCATTTATAGTCTTGGTTTCCATGAATTGTTGTGTTAATGCTACTTGTAGGCAGCTCTAGTCATCCCTTTCCTTGTTCTTCATGGTGACCATTTCAAACCTTCTCCCCTCCATGGCAGGTTCCTATCTCCCACACCATCCTTCACTCTAGAAAGGAAACAAAGTCAACAGATGGAAAATTCCATTTCCTGACACACCATTTAAAGTCTGTGCTGCATGTACATCTTCTTGTTTCCATCCTTTTACACTCACATGAAGTAGCCCCCCTTCTTATTTAAGAAGTTTCTCTACTTGTATTTTGTACACCGTCACTTAATTTTCAAGGAAGGTGTGTTCCTCTACTGATTATTTCCCATGTGCTACTTGCTTGTAGCTCCTATTTCAAGCAGCATTCAAACATAAATTAACTTATCAAATACTTAGTAAGCACTCACTGTATTCCAGGTATCATGTGAAACATTGTGAATTTAATGAACAAGATGATCACTGCCACTGCCTTCATGAAGCTTATAACCTATAAAACAAGAGAATAATTAAACAGACTACATCCTATACTCATCAAATATTTTCTCACTTTTGTCATTTGTGTTTTAATTCTGCTTATGATTTTGTCATACAAAAATATTTTTTTCTTAATTTTAATTTTTATTCCACTTTTACATAGTCAAAGTTTTTACTCTTTAATTGATATGGATTTTAACACATTGAAAGACATTCCTAGCATGCAGGTTATAGAGGTCACTACATTTTCTTCTAGTATTTCCATGGCTGCTTCTTTCATAGTTATAGTTTTGATAATTTTAAACTTATTTCCATGCATGGTCAAAGTAGAGATCTAATTTTTTTCTTTTTCTGAATGACCATCTAGTTGACACAATACTATTTATTAAAAGGTATGTCTTTGCACCTATAATTTTTGATACCATGTTTATCAGAAACAAAATTAATCTATTTCTGGAATTTCTATTCTATTCCATTGATCAATAAGTGTGTTTGGGCACCAGTTACAAACCATTTAATTAGAGAAGCTCTATAGTTTGCTTTAATATGTGAAGCTGTCTACCCTAGCATGTATTTTTAATGCTTTCTTAGTTATTTCTGCAAGCTTTTTTAAAAAAATCTACTTCCATTTTAAAAAAGAAAAAGGTAGCTGAAGCCGACTGGGCATAGAGCATGTATTTAGCATGCATGAGGCCTCGGGTTCAAACACCAGAACCAAAGATAAATAAATAAAATCTGATAATATTTTTATTGGGATCACATTAAATTATGAATTAACCGAGAAAGACCTCACACCTTTATAAAGTTGAGTCATTTTATCCAAGAACAAGGAATGTCTTTTCATTCATTCAAGGCCACTTTTGTGTTTTCCAATAGGGCCTTAAAAACCCTCTTCATGTAATTTTATAATTTCTTGCTAGATTTATTTCAAAGTACATAGTTTTATGTCACAGTTATTAATAGAATTTTCTCTACCACTGTACCACTATATCCTGTACGTAGTTATTGTTTGTGTACATTTAGAGTACTGATTTTTGTCTCCTTAGTTTTCTATCCTACTTCCTTACTGAATTCTCCTTTATGTTAGTTTTATCACTGCTTCTGTAGGTATTCCAGGTGCACTATCATATTATCTGAAAATAGTGTTTTTCTTTTTTGTTTTCAACTGTCATTTCTCTGATTTTTTTCTTTTTTTTTCTTTTTCTTTCTTTCTTTTTTTTCTTTTCTTTTTTTAATCCAGGGGCACTTAACCACTGAGTCATATTCCCACATCCCCAGTCTTTTTTAATTTTCATTTTTAGACAGGATCTCACTAATTTGCTTAGGGCCTCACTAAGTGGCTCAAGCTGGCTTTGAACTTGCAATCTCCTACCTCAGCCTCCTGAGCCACTGGAATTGCAGGTGTATGCCATCGTGCCTGGCTCTAATTGTTTTTCACTCCTCAATTGCAGTGGTTCATACTTCCAGGACAATATTATGTAGTAGTAGATAGATATAGGGGTCATCCTTGCCTATTCCTGACCACAGTAGGTTAGCCTTTTTCAATAAGGCACTGGTGTGTTTTTGTTTTTGTTTGTTTAACTCTTTAGAATTTTTTGTAATTTTTTTTTTATTTTTACAGACTGCATTCTGACTGCATTTTGATTCATTGTACACAAATGGGATACATCATTTCATTTCTGTGGTTGTGCACAATGTAGACTCATACCATTCGTGTAATCATACATGTACATAGGGTGATGATGTTTGTCTCATTCCACCATTTTTCATATCCCCTCTTCCTCCTCCCTCTCATTTCCCTGTACTTTTTATAACATTAAGGAAGCACCATCAAGTCATAATATCCTGAGTACTTTTTATCATCATCATCATGGAGTTAAACATGTCTTTCTTTTTAGGTACACTAATTTGTTGGATTTTATTATTAAACTTTTATTTATTCATTTATTTGGTGGTGCTGGAGATTGAACTTGGGGCCCCACACATGCTAAGCACACGTTCCACTGAGATATACCTACAGGTATTATTAAATTTTCTAATTTTAAGCCACACTTGTATGATGGCATAAATTCCATCTGGACATTATACAAGCAGCTCAGGTTGAATTCACAAAATACCATAGATTAGGTGACTTAAACAACAAAACTTTATTCCTCACAGCTCTAGAGACTGTAAGGTCCAAGACCAAGGTGGTGACAAGATAAGTACAGCATCAATCTGTGGTACTTGCTCTGGGCACAGAGGTGGCCACCCATCTTTTGTCACATGGCCTCTTCCTGGAGTGTGTGCAGGGAGAGAGTTTTCTGTGTCTCTTGTTATAAGGATTCTAATCCTATGGGATCAGGCACCTTCCTTATCACCTTGTCTAAACTCAGTTATATTAATAAAAACCCTGTCTCCAAATACAGTCACATTAAGGTTAGGGTTTCAATCTACTAATTTTGGGAGAACAAAAATGTATGGATTATAACATTCTGCTCATAATATCCTGGCCTTTCAAATTTCACATTCTCATCAAAGGCAAAAATATATTCATTCCATTCCATTATTCCCAAAATTCTTTACTCATTCCAGCAACAACTTTAAATTCTAGAGTCTGAAGACTCATCTAAATATCATCTAAATCATATACCAGTAAGACTCAAGGCTCAACTCATCCAGAGCAAAATTCCTTTCCTATCATGAATTCATGAAATCAGACAAATATGTGCTTCCTAAATACATTAGTGAGACAGACAGAGGCCAGATGTTTTCTGTTCCCATGAAAAAATTGACAAAGAAGGAAAAGGAGTGGGTCCCAAGCAAGCCAAAAACTTAACAAGACCAAATCCATTAGGTCTTAAGGTTTAGGAAGAGTCCTTTTTGGTTCAATATTCTGTCTTCTAGGCCCACTGGGGTGCCAGCTTCACTTTCATGGGACAGCCTCATTCCCTTGGCAAGAAGGGACATCTCTGCTCTTGTGGCTTTCTGTGTTGGCCCTGACCTCCATGTCCTAGGAGGAGAGAGTCCTGCTCTCTATGCCTGAGATGCAAGTGGCAGGCATCTGAATCACCTTTAGAGTTATTCTTCTCTTTACTTAAAGAGGAGGTCTATGATCCAATCTTGTAGAATCCAGGAAGTGTGAGAGCCTTCCTTCATTCACTCCTGATTTTTCCCTCCCCTGTAGTTCAAACGGGCAGGGTCTCCACTAGTGCAATCACATCTCTATTGCTGGCTTCCTCTGAGATGGCTCATTAAGTCCCTGACTTTCACCCATGATCTCTTTACCAAATGATTGTTCAGTTCTACTCCTAGTATTCTCTTCAGAACAAGTTTCTTCTTTTATTGTCCATATTAATAGACTAAGTTTTTCCAAATCGTCAATTTCTGTTTCCTTCTCAATGTTTCCCTGCTTCTCAATGCCTTTTTCAAGTCATCATTCACCTCTCACATTTTACTACAAGCAGTCCAAGAGGAACCAAGCTGATCCTTCAACACTTTTCTTAGAAATCTCCTCAGCTAAATATTGAATGTTATTGCTTGCAGGATCTATATTTTGCAAAACACTAAAACACAGCTCAACCAAATTCTTTGCCACTTTTCTTTTCTTTTTTTTTATATTCAAATTTTCTTTTTTTTTTTTTCATTGTAAACAAATGGGATACATGTTGTTTCTCTATGTGTACATGGAGTCAAAGCATACCATTTGTATAATCATAAATTTACATAGGATAATGTTGTTTGATTCATTCTGGTTTTTTTCCCTACCCCCACCCCTCCCGCCTCTCTTTTTCCTCTATACAGTCCTTCTTTCCTCCATTCTTACCACCCTCCTTATCCCTAACCCTAAACCTAACCCTAACCCTAACGCTAACCCCTCCCACCCCCCATTATATGTCCTCATCCGCTTATCAGCGAGATCATTCGTCCTTTAGTTTTTTGAGATTATCTCACTTAGCATGATATTCTCCAATTTCATCCATTTGCCTGCAAATACCATAATTTTATCATTCTTCATGGCTGAGTAATATTCCATTGTATATATATACCACAGTTTCTTTATCCATTCATCAACTGAAGGGCATCTAGGTTGGTTCACAATCTGGCTATGGTGAATTGAGCAGCAATGAACATTGATGTGGCTGTATCTCTGTAGTATGCTGATTTTAAGTCCTTTGGGTATAGGCCAAGGAGTGGGATAGCTGGGTCAAATGGTGGTTCCATTCCAAGCTTTCTGAAGAATCTCCATACTGCTTTCCAGAGTGGCTGCACTAATTTGCAGCCCCACCAGCAATGTATGAGTGTACCTTTCTCCCCACATCCTCGCCAACACCTGTTGTTGCTTGTATTCTTGATAATCGCCATTCTAATTGGGGTGAGATGGAATCTTAGGGTGGTTTTGATTTGCATTTCTCTTATTACTAGAGATGTTGAACATTTTTTCATATATCTGTTGATTGCTTGTACATCTTCTTCTGTGAAGTGTCTGTTCATTTCCTTAGACCATTTGTTGATTGGATTATTTGCATTCTTGGTGTTGAGTTTTTTGAGTTCTTTATAGATTCTGGAGATTAGCGCTCCATCTGAAGTATGAGTGGCAAAGATATTCTCCCACTCTGTATGCTCTCTCTTCACATTACTGATAGTTTCCTTTGCTGAGAGAAAGCTTTTTAATTTGAATCTATCCCAGTTGTTGATTCTTGCCTTTATTTCTGGTGCTATGGAGTCCTGTTAAGGAAGTCTGATCCTAAGCCAACAAGTTAAAGATTTGGACCTAGTTTTTCTTCTATAAGATGCAGAGACTCTGGTCTGATTCGGAGGTCCTTAATCCATTTTGAGTTGAGTTTCGTGCATGGTGAGAGATAGGGGTTTAATTTCATACTGTTGCATATGGATTTCCAATTCTCCCAGCACCATTTGTTGAAGAGGCTATCTTTTCTCCATTGCATATTTTTGGAACCTTTGTCTAGTATGAAAAAATTGTATTTATATGGGTTTGTGTCCATGTCCTCTATTCTGTACCATTGATCTACCTGTCTATTTTGTACCAATACCATGCCGTTTTTGTTACTATTGCTTTGTAATAGAGTTGAAGATCTGGTATTGCGATACCCCCTGCTTTGCTCTTTCTACTGAGGATTGCTTTAGCTATTCTGGGTTTTTTATTCTTCCAGATGAATTTCATAATTGCTTGCTCTATTTCTGTAAGGTACATCATTGGGATTTTAATTGGAATTCTATTGAATCTGTATAGCACTTTTGGTAATATGGCCATTTTGACAATATTAATTCTGCCTATCCAAGAACATGGGAGATCCTTCCATCTTCTAAGGTTTTCTTTAATTTCTTTCTTTAGTGTTCTGTAGTTCTCATTGTAGAGGTCTTTTGTGAGCTTGATTCCCAAGTATTTTATTTTTTTCGATGCTATTGTGAATGGGGTAGTTTTCCTAATTTCTCTTTCTGAAGATTCATCACTTTTTTATATAAATGCATTGGATTTATAAGCATTGATCTTGTAACCTTCTACTTTACTGAATTCACTTATGAGTTCTAAAAGTTTTCTGGTGGAATTTCCAGGTTCTTCTAAATATATAATCATATCATCAGCAAATAGGGATAGTTTGAGTTCTTCTTTTCCTATTAGTATCCCTTTAATTTCTTTGGTCTGTCTAATTGCTCTGGCTAGAGTTTCAAGGACAATGTTGAATAGAAGTGGTGAAAGAGGGCATCCCTGCCTTGTTCCAGTTTTTAGGGGAAAGGCTTTCAGTTTTTCATCATTTAGAATGATATTGGCCATGGGCTTAGCGTAAATGGCCTTTACAATGTTAAGGAATGTTCCCACTACCCCAATTTTTTCTAGTGTTTTGAGCATGAAAGGATGCTGTATTTTATCGAATGCTTTTTCTGCAGTTATTGAAATAATCATGTGATTTTTAACTTTAAGTCTGTTGATATGGTGAATGACATTTATTGATTTCCTGATGTTGAACCAACCTTGCATCCCTGGGATGAAACCCACTTGATCGTGGTGCACTATCTTTTCAATATTTTTTTGTATGTGATTTGCTAAAATTTTGTTTAGAATTTTTGCATCGATGTTCATTAAGGATATTGGTCTGAAATTTTCTTTCCTCGATGTGTTTCTGTCTGGTTTAGGTATCAGGGTGATATTGGCTTCATAGAATGAGTTTGGGAGGGTTCCCTCCTCTTCTATTTTATGGAATACTTTGAGGAGTATTGGAATGAGCTCTTCTTTAAAGGTTTTGTAGAATTCGACTGCGTCTGGTCCCAGACTTTTCTTTGTTGGTAGGTTTTTGATGACCTCTTCTATTTCATTGCTTGAAATTGATTTATTTAAGTTGTGTATGTCCTCCTGGTTCAGTTTAGGTAATTCATATGTCTCTAGAAACTTGTTGATATCTTCGAGGTTCTCTGTTTTTTTGGAGAATAGATTTTCAAAATAGCTTCTCATTATGTTTTGTATTTCACTCGAGTCTGTTGTGATATTTCCTTGTTATTTCCGAGTTTTAGTAATTTGGGTTTTCTCCCTCTTTCTCTTTGTTAGTGTACTAAGGGTTTATCAATTTTGTTTATTTTTTCAAAGAACCAACTATTTATTTTGTTAATTTTTCCGATTGTTTCTTTTGTTTCAATTTTGTTGATTTCAGCTCTGATTTTAACTATTTCCTGTCTTCTACTACTTTTGGTGTTGGTCTGCTCTTCTTTTTCTAGGGCTTTGAGCTGTATGTTAAGTCGTTTATTTGTTGATTTCAACTTCTTTTCTTGAATGCGCCCCATGAAATAAATCTTGCTCTAACTACTGCTTTCATAGTGTCCCAGAGATTTTGATATGATGTGTCTTTGTTCTCGTTTACTTCTAAGAATTTTTTTATTTCCCTCCTGATGTCTTCTGTTATCCATTCATCATATAATAGTGTATTATTTAATCTCCAGATATTGGAGAAGTTTCTGTTTTTTATCCTGTCATTTATTTCTAATTTCAATCCATTATGATCTGATAGAATACAAGGTAGTATCTCTATCTTCTTGTATTTGCTAACAGTAGCTTTGTGGCATAAAATATGGTCTTTTAGAGAAGGATCCATGTGCTGCTGAGAAGAAAGTGTATTCGTTCTTTGTTGGATGGTATATTCTATATATGTCCGTTAAGTCTAAATTGTTGATTGTGTTATTGAGATCTATGGTTTCTTTATTCAATTTTTGTTTGGAAGATCTGTCCAGTGGTGAGAGAGGTGTGTTAAAATCGCCTGGTATTATTGTGTCGTGGTCTATTTGATTTCTGGAATTGAGAAGGATTTGTTTGACGTACAGGGATGAACCAATGTTCGGGACATAGATATTTATGATTGTTATGTGTTGCTGATTTATGCTTCCTTTAAGCAGTATGTAATGTCCTTCTTTATCCCCTCTGACTAGTTTTACTTGAAGTCCACATTATCTGACATGAGGATGGATACTCCAGCTTTTTTGCTGTGTCCATGTGCATGGTATGTTTTTTCCCATCCTTTCACCTTTAGTCTATGGGTATCTCTTTCTATGAGATGAGTCTCTTGCAGGCATCACATTGTTGGATTTTTCTTTTTAATCCAATCTGCCAGTCTATGTCTTTTGATTGATGAGTTCAGGCCATTAACATTCAGGGTTATTATTGTAATATGATTTGTATTCCCATTCATTTGACTCATTTTTGTTTTTTGTCATGATTTGGTTACTCCTTTATTTGGCTATTCCTTTAGGCTAGTTCCTCCTGTTGCTGATTTGCATTGTTGTTTTTCATCTCTTCCTCATGGAATATTTTACTGAGAATGTTCTGTAATGCTGGCTTTCTTTTTGTAAATTCCTTTAGCTTTTGTTTATCATGGAAGGATCTTATTTCGTCATCAAATCTGAAAATAAGTTTTGCTGAGTATAAGATTCTTGGTTGGCATCCATTTTCTTTTAGGGCTTTGGTAAATGTTGTTCCAGGCCCTTCTAGCTTTTAGGGTTTGGATTGAAAATCTGCTGATTTTCTTATTGGTTTCCCCCTGAATATAATTTGATTCTTTTCTCTCGCGGCCTTTAAAATTGTGTCTTTATTTTGTATGTTAGGTATTTTCATAACAATGTGCCTTGGTGTGGGTCTGTTGTAATTTTGTATATTTGGAGTCCTATAAGCCTCTAGTACTTGGTTTTCCATTTTGTTCTTCAGATTTGGGAAATTTTCTGATATTATTTCATTGACTAGATTGTTCATTCCTTTGGTTTGTTTCTCTAAGCCTTCCTCAATCCCAATAATTCTTAAATTTGGCCTTTTCATGATATCCCATAATTCTTATAGATTCTGTTCATGATTTCTTACCATCTTCTCTGTTTGGTCAACTTTGTTTTCAAGATTAAATATTTTATCTTCATTGAGGTTCTGTCTTCCAGATGTTATATCCTATTGGTTATGCTTTCTATGGAGTTTTTAACTTGGTTTATTGTTTCCTTCATTTCAAGGATTTCTGTTTGTTTTTTGTTTTTTTTTTTCAGTATCTCTAACTCTTTATTGAAATGATCTCTTGCTTCCTGTATTTGCTCTTTTAACTGTTGATTGGTGCAATCATTTAATGTCTGCATTTGCTCTTTCATCTCCTCCTTCAATGCCTGCATTTGCTCTTTCATCTCCTCGTTTGCTTCCCTGATTGTTTTAATTATGTACATTCTGAACTCCCTTTCTGACATTTCTTCTGCTGTGCTGTCATTGGGTTTTATTGGTATAGTATCTAGGTTTGTTTGGGACATTTTCTTCCCTTGTTTTCTCATATTTGTCAGATGTCAGTGGGACTCTGAGATATTGCAGATTTCCTCTATTGGCTTATAGAGGTAGATTTCCAGTGTATCACCTCCCAGCCTTCAGTAGCCTGAAGTCTTGGAGGAACTTGATAATGCAGTGCTTCCGAAGAAAGCTGCCCCTAGCCCGCTACTGGTTCCAGGGCTTGGAGCTGGCTCTGTGCGGAAAGGCTCTCACTGGGTGGTCTGCTCCGAGAAGCTGGCTGTGAAAGGAGCCTGCCACCGGAGGGAGACAGGGCTACTTGGGGAAGTCCCTGGCTGCCCTGTCCTGGTCCCTGAAGCTCCTGTGGGCCGGAGCTCACCTCTGGCTCCAGGACTTGGAGCTGGTTCTGTGCAGAAAGGCTCTCACTGGGGGGCCTGCTCCAAGAAGCTGGAGAAGCTGGCCGTGTGGGAGGAGCCCACTGCCGGAGTGAGCAGGGCTACCTGGGGAAGACTCTAGCTGCCCTGCCCTGCTCTGATAAGCCGCCCCTATCCAGGCCTACCGCCCAGGCTGAGCTTCACCCGGTGGGGGAGATTCACCCTGTGGCTCTATCTTAGTCCGAGTCTCTCAATGCCTACCCTTCTTGAATCCTGGGTTCTGGAGCGACTGGAGATGCAGTCACCCTCTAGTCCACCATCTTGGATCACCCCATGGAAAGAGCCTACAGCCGGAGGGGGCAGGCTTCCTAGAGAAGTCTCTGACTGCCCTGCCTGTGGGTGGGAGGTCTCTGCTGGCTCGGGGACTTGTGGCTGGCTCTGTGTAGAAAGGCTTTCACTAGGCAGTCTGCTCTGAGAAGCTAGCCTTGAAAGGTGCCTCGCGCCAGAGGGTGCCAGGTTGCTTGGGGAGGTCCCTGGCTGCCCTGTCCTGGTCCCTGAAACTGCCTGCGGGTCGGAGCTTGCAGCTGGCTTCGGAACTTCGAGCTGGTTCTGTGCAGAAAGGCTCTCACTGGGGGGCCTGCTCCGAGAAGCTGTAGAAGCTGGCTGTGTGGGAGGAGCCCACCACCGGAGTGAGCAGGGCTACCTGGGGAAGACTCTAGCTGCCCTGCCCTGCTCTGATAAGCTGCCCCTATCCGGGCCTGCCACCCAGGCCAAGCTTCACCCAGTGGGGGAGACTCACCCTGTGGCTCTATTTTAGTCCGAGTCTCTCAATGTCTCCCCTTCTTGAATCCTGGGTTCTGGAGCAATTGGAGATGCAGTCACCCTCTAGTCCGCCATCTTGGATCACCCAGTGGATAAAGCTCTTTGCCACTTTTCATAAGGATTACCTTTCTTCCATTTTCCAATAACCTGTTCCTTATTCCTACATGAGACCTCACCAGAATGATCTGTAATGTTCACATTTCCACCAACATCTCCTTCATGATTGCATATGTGTTCTCTAAGATAGAAACATTCTTTCCAGCTCTCCTCTTTGCTTTCTGAATCCTCAACAAAATCTACTTGAATGTCCATATTTCTACCAATAATCACTTTAGAGCAGCCCCAGCTTTTTCTACCATGCACCCAAAAATTCCCCTAGCCGCTGTTACACATTTCAAAAGCTGTTTCCACATTTTTAGGTGTTTATTATAACAGTACTCCATTCCTCTGTGTCAAAATTCATGTTAGTCAGCTCAGGTTGCAAAATACCACAGGTTGAGTGACTTAAGCAACAGAAGTTTATTTCTCATGGTTCAGGAGGCTGGGCATCCATGATCTGGATGCCAACAGGCTTACTTTGGGGTCAGAGCTCTCTTCCTGACTTGAAGATGGCCACCTTACCTCTGTGTTCTCACACTGTGGAGAGAGAATGAGAGCAAACTGTCTGGTGTTTCTTTTTATAAGGACATGAACCTACTAGACCAGGGCTTGCCCTCCTGATCTCATCTAACCCTAATAACTTCCCAAGATTCCATCTTGAAACACTATCACCATAGGCATTAGGACTTCAACTTATGAATTTTAAGGATACCAAAACACAGTGTATTATTAGTGGCATTGGTGTGTATTCATTAATGTTTTTTTTTTAAACATTTTCCAATATTTATATGAAATATTAGTCTCTAATTTCCTTTGTTCACTATGTGTATCAGTTTATATATCAATTTATTCCTGATTCATAAAAGAATTTGAATGTTTTCCTTCAGTTTTTACAATCTTGCTACTTGGCATTGAACCCAGGGGTACTCTGCCCCTGAGTACATCCCTTTTTATTTTTTATTTTTAGACAGGGTCTCACTAAATTTCCTAGGCAGGTCTTGAGATTGTGAGCCTTCTGCCTCAGGCTCATTCTCCCTCATTGCTGGGTTTATAAGCTATGCCACCAGGTCTAGCACATTTTATGTTCTAACGTGTCTCTAAAATATTTGGTAGAATTATTTAGTGAAATCATTTGTCACTGGTACTATTTTTCTGATATTCCTTTGCCACTTCATATTTTATATGAAAGTTTATGTTTTCAATCTTTCTAATCTTACTGGAGTTAATTCTGGTAAACCGAATTATCCCTTTTTTTTTTAAGGTGGACACAATACCTTTATTTCATCTTTATGTGGTGCTGAGGATTCAAACCCAGCACCTCACACATGCAAGGTAAGTGCTCTACCACTGAGTCACAACCCCAGCCCAAAATTTCCCTTTAAAATAATTAATTTATTCATATAGAGATCTGTCTAAACTTCTCACGGTGACTTTGGTCTAATCTAGATTTACTCTGATTTAGAAATAAAAAGACTAAGTTTACAAAAATAAAGATTTTTTTGTACTCAGATATCAGGGCCTATGCCTATTGTAATATTTATTTTTACTGCAATAACCATTGCTTCTATTTATCTGCACCTTATTTATCAGTTTTATTTTTCTAGGAATATGCCTTTACTCTTAGCCAGTAGGAAAATTGATGACAGGTTCCTCAAGGTCAGCAACTTGTCTTCTCCACATACCTTAAACTGCTATAATATGTACCACAGTACAATTCTCACAGTAGGTGTTCAACAAATATATATTATTATGAAAAGCAATATGGAACTCTAATAGATACTTGACATTTCATAATGATTTTCTATCAGCATGTTATCATGAAGTACCCCATGCTAGGAACAAAAATTGACTTAAGGAACCATATCTTTGTATAAAACTTTTAACAGAATAGTAGCTATACAATTTTACTATACTCTGCAAATAACTCTAAATAATGTATTTAGAGTAGCAATTGTCAAGAAGCATGAATAAAAAATGATAATTTGACATTTAAAAGAGTGAAAGTTATACACCATTAACCACAAACAGAGAAATATGCGAAAAATTTTTTAAATTGTACCTGCCAGAGGAAATATTTATGAACTCTTTGGAGTTCAAGGACAAGTACATTTATGTCTAAAAGAAGTTGGTTGTTTTTTGTATGTCCTTGTCAAAAATTGACTTTCACTTGCTTTCAATTACCATGCACCCCAAAATTCCCCTAGCTCCTATCTGTTACCCATTTCAAAAGCTGAGTGGCAGCTTGCCTGTTTACAGGGAAGGAATCTGGGAATCCACTCACTAAACCTTTCAAAATCTCATTGATGACATGATCATACATTTTATGGGAGGCAATCATTTCTTCAGGTGAGTCTTATCATTCACTTTCACACTGTTTATCAGTTTCATTGCCAAACATGAAACAAGGCTCATGCCTTCCCACTGGAGTCCCAGGTGAATGCCTTCCCACTGGAGTCCCAGGTGAATGCCAAACAGCACTTTTATCACTGATCTGCCCTCATCGGTGAGCCATCCATCAGAGCAGAGTGACTTTGAGATAAACTTCACTTTATATGTGTGTTTCACTCATGGTAAGCTCCTGACAATGGAAGATATAAAACGTAGATCCTTTCCTTGAAAATCATCACAAATAACATCACAAGGTATCAGTTCAGAGCAAAACTCTCATCTAAAAATAGTGATTGAAGGACTTTTTTAATAAAAAAAATAATTAATCAGACTTTGTTAATCTAAGTTTGATTTGTTCTCTTTTCCTGGTTTTCTTGTCTGCTGTATTTAATAGTAATCAGACAGTTTAAACGAATATACCATTACATTTCCAATGTTTAGATACAAATGTACAAGAAGATGAAATTTGCAAACAAATTCAGAATAACCAAGTCTGAGTGTTCAAAAAGCAACAAATTATGTTGTGCAAACTTTCAAAAGTATCTATTCCACTTAAGGGATCTAAGAATTGTATCTTGTGGGCCAAGAAAAGTTCTCTGCATAGAATGATCTGTCATATACAGCTGTGGAATCCCAGGCATTCACATAACAGTAGAGATGATGCATGTGCATGTGTTATCGTCTAAACATACCAAAATAAGTGTTTTTAAAATCTACATTTCATATGGGCAGCATAAATATGAGAATAAACAATGAGCTACATAGTTAATAAATAAGTTCAAGGGTATTTCGAGAGTGTCTTTTATTTGCTTATGACTTATGGGAGACACTTGAATGGTTCTCCTCTACTTTTGTCTGAAATATTTTCTAATTCTGGAAAGATGTTTAAGGTTTCTCTTAGATTTTTAAAACTATTTACTATTCTTAACTTTGTGTTTTGCACTTACAGGCTCAGTCCAAGTCCAGCCATGATGCTAGGAATTACAATTCTCTTAACTACTTAGTGTCACATACATAAATATCTCTGTGTAAATGCAGAAACTCATTCTTTCTGTACTCTGAATTTTAGTGAATGGCACTCTTAAACACCCAGGGATGTGAACTACAAATCTGAAGATCACTCTACCTGCTTCTTCCTATTTTCTCTTTCAAAACCAGTCACCAACACCAACGAATGCATTTTCTGCCATTCATTTTGCTCTTTCCTGGAATCCTCTATCTACCTACCTATCAAGCTATCTACCTTCCCATCAATCTACCTATATTCATACCTAAATCACTTCTTCTTATTCCTTCATTTTATCATGTCCCATTGATTTTATTCCCAAAGTGACAAAACTTAAACCTATCTCACCAGTATGGCAGTTATCAACTCTACATGATACCAGAGTAGATCTTGAGTATACTGAAAACTTTCCATGCCCAGCTTGAACCAAACCTCCTCACCACCACCTATAACACTCCTCATAATTTTCCCTCTTCCCTGACTCATTCTACTAACACATAATTGTTAAGAGCCCACTATATGCCAGGGTAAGTGCTGGAAATACAGCAATGTATAAGATTCATGTGCTTTCTGTCAACCATCTTATATCCTAGGTGAGGAACCAGAAATAAGTAGGTTAGTAAAAAATTAAATTATATTTGATTTTGATTAATTCCATAAAAGAAACAGATTTAGTTCTCAACTATAATGGGAACAACCATTTGACGCAGGGTAGTCAGAAAAACTGATGAGGCTTTCACTTAAGGTGAAAGGCTTAGAATGGAAAGAAGCCAGTCACAGGAAGTTTAAAGACAGAGCATTCTAGGCAGAGATATCCACATGTCCAAAATCCATGATGTGAGTATCAGAAAGGTCCTGAGTAACCAGATCAAAGTGAAATAAGGGGAGTCAGGAAAAATGGCAGAGAAGTAGGTAAGTGTTGTATTCATTTTCAGTTTCTGCATAACCAATCCCTACAACTCAGTGGCTTAAAACAGCATGCATGTGTGATCTAATTTTAGCTTTTGTGAGTCAGAGGTCATAGGTTAATGCGGTACTTGACTCAGGATCTTAGTCTCACAAGACTGCAATCTTAGTGTCAGCCAGTGTATTTCTCAGCTCACGTGATTTTTTTCTTCTACTTAAAGGACAGATGAGGTCTCCATTTTCTTGCAGGTTAACAGCCAAAGTTCACTTTGAGCTAGTAGGGATCATTCAAAGTTCTTTTCCACATAACCATTTCACATGGCCCTTCATAGCATGCCACCTTACTTCTTCAAGGTCAGTAGTCTGCTACAATTCAATCTTATGCAATATAATTAGAATGACTGTCCTATCAACTTACATTCTATTGCTTAGGATGGCCCAGTTCCCACTGCGTCCAAAAGAAGAGCATTGTACAGAGACCCCTTTAGTATTATTAGTTTTAGTATTATTAGTACTATTAGTTTCTGCCACAGTGCTCAATTATATTAGCTATGGTAAGAAATTTGGATTTATTCTAGATGAAATAGGATTTTGTGGAGTCAATTTTTGTTCCTAGCATGGAATAAAGAAGGAAGGGAAATAACTAAGTTAAGAAGGCTCAAATCATGTCACAGGGAATTGTTAATTCTGCTGAGTGCCTCAGGTATTTCTGGGAGAAGGCAAACTTGAGGATAATGGAACTGATGCATGTAAACAGAAAGAGATGACATCAGAGGAAGATAACATCTGTGCAAAGACTTCAGGGGGACAAAATCCAGGTGGTTCAGGTTGTATTGTTTCAAAAGTAGATAAATACCAAATGGATTTGAGTGCACCAGGTTATTTTAGATGAACTTTAAAGATTTCTATATTATCAGATATACTAGTGTGGAAGATAAACCTGGTACTGAAAATAGGGAGAATGTATTGGAGGAAGAACTTGTCCACCCAGTTAAGATGATCGTCATTTCCAGAGAAATTATTTTCTAAATTTTAATGCATTTTGAAATCTTTGGACTGTACCACAAGCAAATGTCAGAATTATTTTCTTTTAAAGGACTGTATCCTAGGTAGTAACTGGAATCCACTTCTTCAGTTTTCTTGCAAGGACTCTTCTGAAGGATAATAGTTTTAACAGCATCTCAAAAGAACCAGGTGCCCTACCTTTAAGTGGAAAGTTTCAGTCTGAGGATAAAGGAATTAGGGTTAAGGAAGCAGCCCTTTTCATTTATGTATATACCAATTTTTAGGTTATTAATTCTGCTGGGACTGGCAACCTGGTTGTTCTGTTTACCTTTGTATCCTCAGTCCCAAATACATATTAGATCCTTCAAAATTGTTTTTAAATGGACAAATGAATAAATAGCCACACTAAATAAGTGATGTTCTTATTCCAGCCTCCAGATTACCATCTCTTTCCATCCTGTTCTCTTTCTCCTGTCTTTCTTTTCCTACCTAATGTCCAAATATGTTATTGAGATTCAAGGCATATTATAATCTCAAGATTTCGGTGAGTTGATTTTTATTTTATTTTGTGTTATATTGAAATTATGCAGATTGCCTCACTCATGGAGTCTGTGTAACGCATGAGATCATTGACAATATGCACAACAAACTCAGGTCTATTACTTGAGTACCTGTGGTGATTATAAAGGGGTTTGTGCTGCCTTTGAAACTAAATTTAGAATATTGTTTATCTTAAGTCTTCTATTTAATGCTAAATAGATCAATAAATTGTGAGCTATAGAAGAATATCACCTAGGGTGTTAGTTCTGAGCAAATAAACAATTAAGAGATAAGAAGGGAAGAGAAATGTTTATTAGTATATCATTAAAGGTATGTTTGATGTTTTCTTTAAACACAAATATTTAAATCCTTTCTGAAATCTCTTCAATAAATAACATATTAGAATTTAGAAGTATTTAGAACATTTCTATATCTTCTTTCACTTATTTTCCTTAAATTAAGAAATGATGCCATTCTATTTTACTTAAGGGAATTCTGGAACATAAGATATTCCCCTTTCCTTAGCACTGTGCCTAATAACTAGAAATCACTAATAAATATTTATTAAATAATTTTAAACTCAAAAACTCCAAGTTATATTTATCAGTCACTTGGATTTAGTAAATTGCTTGGAAGAAATAATTTGTACTTTATGTCAACTACTTTATTCTAGGTAATTTTAATATTTAATAAATATTTTAAATAATAAATGAATATGTAATGTTAACTACCTGCTTCAATAAATTTTTTCCTTTGTGAAAAAATAAGATTAAGATTACATGAAGGGAAGATTATTTAAATAGACTCCAGTTCAAATATGGCATATGTGAGCCTTTAAAACCCTTGGGATTTTTCAATGCAATTTAGAGTAATAAGAGGTTTGACATTTTAAGTAATGCTTGCAAACCCAAAAACTGCCCATGACAAAGGCAGAGCTTCAACCATTTCTAAATATCTATTGCATGTTTGAAATTCAAGCATCATTCCCAAAAATTACCTACTATATTTAAACTTCGGTGAAAAAACTAAGAAAAAAATTGGCAAAAAAGAAAAGTTATCTACAGCCACAGCATCCAGAATAAACACTCAGCATTCTGCTACCTTTATTTTCACTGTTTCTTCTTACGTATATTTCATTTCATAGTAATTTAGAGGGAGAGCCATAAAACTTGAAACACACAGGCAAGAGAAAGGAAAAAATACCCAGAATTCCATGAACAGATATATTCTCTTAATGTGTTTTTCAATTTTTTCTATCTGTGTTAACATTGTCTTTTATGTTCTGTTTGTGAAGGACAGTTATCAGAGGAATATTTTTCATGGAGGAAGATATTTATTAGGTCTTCTTAAGAGAGGATATTTCTGTGATTGGGTGATATTAATTTTTCTCAAGGGAAAAAATTAAAGAATTAAGTTATTCAACATAAGATTTTAAAATATGACAATAATTTCTCAAATTTCTTAGAACAAAAAGAATCTTTATTTTATCTACACAATTCTGATTTTATGAAGAAAAATTCCCTTAGTGTCTCAATAATTTTAATGGAAGTAGTTTCACACAGAGGTTAAGATCACTTGGAGCCAAGTTACCTTGGCAAGTAATTTGACTTCTGTGCTTTGCATTCTTATCTATAAAAGGGGGTGCATGCATTAATGGACATGAATTGCTTTGAAAAATGTCCATCTCTTGGGTAATGTCATAAATACATTAACTATAAGCAGTAGGTTCTGAAAAGAAATAACCTCTCCTTCAATGCTTACAGGAGTTTATATCAACAAACACCATATGAATTCACAAAGGAAAACACTTTGTTAGGGACTAGCAAGTGAGCAAACATAGAAAAGAAACAGTTAAACCAAGCTTTGACTCTTGACCACCATTAATACATCTAAACTTGATATATTTTAAGGCTGATAAGGAAAGTACTTAGTACAAAGATTAAAATTGCAAGCTTAAATTCAAGCAAGATATTAGCTGTAGCAATCTTGGAGAAAATGTTTAATGTGTCCAAGCCCCAGTGTACTTTCTGAAAATGCGGAGAGGTAATAGTAGTTTTTAAGTTAAAAGGTAATTGTGAAATAATTCACATCAAGTAGGGAACACAAAATGAGCACCCAAAAAATGTTCACTGCTATTACTCTTAACATTAATAATATTAATGAAACTAAAACCTTTTATATCCTTGCTTTTTAAATTTTTTCTCATCTTTTGGTCATCTGGGGAAGATATTACACCTTTGCTTAACTTCAAAGAAAGGTTCATGATATTGCTGTTCCTTGAGCATTTGTGTACCTACAAATTCATTTCTGATGCTTTTATGAGCAGAAGATGATTTGAATAAGCATATTTCTTGATAGAAATCTGAGACTTGGTTTTGTTAGGAACCTACTTGTCTGTCTGGAGCCAGTGGGATGTCTTTAACAGATGTCTCTTGTCCTGGCAAGCTATCATCTCTTTTCCCTTATTTTACCTGGAACATTATGGTCCAGTTTTCAATCTCCATAGATTTTTCCATGTTAGGTCACTTTTTTAGACCATGTGTTTTAATATTTCCTCTATTCTAATGTTCATGTTTCCTCACACTTCTCAACTCTCCCCAGAAGTATGACTGCTTTCAGATTTTTCCTTTGTCCTTTTCATTTACTTTTAGTATATATTGAATAGCTTTTCAAGTGGATTTTCTTCTAGTTTATGTATTTTGTGTTCCTTGGAGTTACTGAAAATTTAAATTTAATACCATGTTATTAGTTTCTCTTTTGATTCTTCCTTTCTGTACTCTTTTTTTTAAATCTCCTATTTTCATGTCAGCTTGTTATCTTCATATAACTTTCTATTCGTATTCCATCAGAGATATCATGTCTTCCTGTTTTCTAATGCAGATGTCAAATTCTCTACAGTTTTTTTTTTCTTCTAAATAATGCAGTTACACTGATTCTGATTATAAAGGATGGCTTTCCTTTTCCTTTCTTTACTGCCAGAAATTTATTTATGGACATAATTTCATTCTCTTGCTCATATTTCTCTCTCTCTCTCTCTCTCTCTCTCTCTCTCTCTCTCTCTCTCTCTCTCTCCTCTCTCTCTCTCCTCTCTCTCTCTCTCTCTCTCTCTCTCTCTCTCTCTCTCTCTCTCTCCTTCTCTTATTCTTAAATAGGTAGATTTCTGTCTGGATTTAGCATTGCCAATGAACAGAAACCATACATTTTTGGGGGTACCACCACTTTCTACTTACTTAAGATTTGGTTACATCAAGCTGTAAGATAAACTGGCCTGTATGGCTCCTCACCAGTTAAATTGTGCAATAGTTTTATTTGTGTGTGAGTGTGTGTGTTTATTTTTCCCCAGTGGAAATTTCCTAGACCCTCAGGAGAGTTTCTTCTGTCCTCATGTCTGATTACCTGTCACTGTGAACATATGGTGCACATTCAAAAGCATAATGTAAACTCTTGCTTTCTTCCTCTGCTCACTTGACTTCATAGAGGTATATCTACCAAGATTCATCATCTAGTTGCTAATAAATAGAGAAGTACTGATGGGAGACACACAAGAGAGGGCCTAAAATGCTGGAATCTCAAAAACAGCACTAATAGTAGTATTACAGCTGGCCACTGTATTGATCGTCTCCCCACAGGTAGACCAACCTAACCAGCTATGCACACACCCTATTTCACAAGACTAGGGGAAACCAGGTGTAAGTTCATAGTGCCTTGTTTTAGGACAGTAAAAAGAAAAGACACATTGAAGAAGGCAGAAAGGAAAATTGTCTATGTCATCCTTGATCAACTTCAAGCAACTGCAGCTTGGAGCAAGGGAGACCCCTTGGGGGAGGGATAAAGGATTAAGTCCAGGACTTAGACTTGAAACCCAGTACCAGGCCCAGAGTCAGGCAGAACCTCACGACCCCTACCACCAAGCCAGTATCCGCAGATGAGCTTCAGAACAGTGTCAACCAGGTGTCTAAGGGACAGCTTGCACCTCCCATATCCCAACCTCAGGCTACAGAGAGGGAAACAAGACTCTCCCTGAAGCTGACACAGGACTTTACCTTAGAGCTCAGTGTCAGGTCTACCCTAATGAAATCCAGCCACGGACAGAAATCAAGGGCCCCTATATTCAGGCTAGGTCAACAGTCTCTAGGTTTACCCTGCCTTCAGGCAGCAACATGAGCCCTGGTGGGACAGAATGATGTTCCAGCCAGTCTTACATTAGATCTGAGGCATAATCCCCCCCACCAACTCCCCAGATTACACAGGTTCCTGAAACTGTAAAACCCTGATACGATCCTGCTTGGCATCAGCCTTGGTGGCCAAGAGTTGTCCCCAACACCCTGCCTTCATCCTCAAACAGGACAGTTATATACCTAGGCCATTGTTCACAAACAGAGCCTCCAGACCTTTCCCAACACCCAGTGGACACTTACACTATGGTGGGATGGACTTGTGATTTGGCTTGCATCTCCACCAGCCATGTCATGGACCTGTGTGCAACCCTGAGACTTTACAACTTAGCATAGCATGAAGACAGGCTCCATTTGGTGGCAGTAGAGTAGGATAGTAATCATAGGACATTGTCTTGCAACTTAGTGCTAAGATGGTGAAAATGAACACTGGGAAGATCCTAATGACCCTTGTCCCCAGGATAGTGCAGGTGTCCCAGGATTAGATAGATACATGCGCCCCCAATCTATCAGAATTCTAGTCCAGTCAGCTTTGCTGTGATTGGTTATAGCAGTCTTGAGTCATGAGTCCATCTCAGCATTAGGTAGCCCACAGTAGTGTTGGCCGTGGGTCCTACACCAGTGCAGTACTGGTCCTAGAAGGCCTTGGGCTCAGGGCATAACACAGAGTTTACGTCACTAATGGCCATGAGACTGCCCATCCTATTCCTCCACCTACTCAAGCTAGCACAATATGGAAAGAGCAACCAAAAGAAAAGGAAGTGGGTAACAAGTCATGGCATAAAAGCATGGGATTGGTCCCTCCATATCCAGTGTTGGAAGAATCACCCAGTGTTTAACCACAAACCAGTGACGATGGATGAGACTTCCAGGCCTACCTGATCACAGAGAGAGTCCTGTGGAGGCAGACTACCCTTTTTAGGTACACCTCTGGTTTATGCTGAACAATGCACCATCCATAGACTTGAGGAAAATTTGGGATTGGGCTCCCCTCTAGTGCTGAAATAGCAACAGTACGCTAACAGTAGACTCACGACAAACTTGTATTTAGAGCGACTCCTAGTGTTGATATAGTGAAAATGACGACAAATCGAAAATAAAAAGCCTGCTTAGAATTTCTGGAAAGACAGGGAAGGCTTGGGTCATATCTCAGTGGTAGAGCACTTGCCTAGCATGTGTGAGGCACTGAGTTTGAGCTCAGCACTACGTAAAAATAAGTAAGTAGAGGTATTGGGTCCACCTACAACTAAAATAATTTTTTTTAATAAAAAGAATTTCTAGAAAGACACAAACACAGACAAAGAAGACAAGAACAAATGCCTGAACTTTCAATGCCCAGATGTTGTTGAACACTAACAAGCATCAAAAACTTTTATTTCAGGGAATCACGACCTCACCTGTCAAAATAAGTTACCAGGAACTGATTTTATAGTATCTAATATGGGCAAACTCTCAGATGGAGAATTTAAAAGAGCTGTTTTAAGAAAAATCAGGAGATTCAATAAAAATACAGATATCAGATTGAATATTCTAACAGATAAAAAAACTCAATGAGGAGATAGAAGCAATTTTACAAGATCAAACAGAAATCTTTAAACTGAAAAATACACTATGCAAAATTTAAAACATAATAGAGGACATCAGTAGCAGAACAGATTAAATAGAAGAAAGAATCTGTGAGCACAAAGACAAACTATTTCAAAATACACAGAAGAAAAAAGATGGGCATCTGCATTCCCATGTTTATTGTATCACCATTCATAGTAGATAAGAAATGGAAACTTAAGTGTCCATAATCTGATATGTGGATAAAGAAAATGTACATATAAACAATGGAATATTATTCAACCATAAGAAAGAATGGAACCCTGTCATTTGCAACAATATAGATGAACTGGAAATATTTTAAGCAAATAAGCCTGGCACAGAAAAATAAGTATCACATGATCTCACTCATTTGTGGAATTTTAAGAAGCTGATTTTGTTGAAGTTGAAAATAGAATGCTAACCACCAGAGGTGGCAAGATTAGTGGGAGGAAGGGATAAAGAAAAGTTTATCAACGGGTACTAAGTTATAGTTAGACAGCAGTATGAATCTCTCATGTGCTACTGCACAGTGGGATGACTATAGATAATGGTAATTACTGTATAGTTAGCTCTAAAAATAAGTGAACCACTAAGACATGAAAAGACAGGGAAGAAACTTACATGCATATACTAAGTGAAAGAAGACAATCTGAAAAAACTTACTTGTGGTATGATTCTGATTAACGGCATTTCGGAAAAGGCAGAACTGTGAAGATCGTAAAAATACCTATGATTCCTGAGGGAGGGAAGGAGGGGTAGGAAGAGCATAAGATTTTTACCGCATTGAAACTCTTGTATATAATACTACAGTAGTGGTAAATGTTGTTATTTATGCATTTGTCCAAACTCATAAAATGTACATGACCAAAAGTGAACCCTAAAGAAAACTATGGAGTCTGGGTGGTTGCAATGTGTCAATGCAGGTTCATTGATTGTAAAACACATGCCACTGTGTTATTGGGTGTCAGAAGTAGGTGTGTTGAGAAGGAGACAGAATTACATGGGAATTCTTTGCCTTTTCAACTCAATTTTGCTATGAACCTAAAGCCACTCTTTAACTTTATTAAAATTTTTTAAAGGAAGGAAATCTGGTACTTTCCACAGCCTGGTTTTTCTCTCAGTCATGCCATGTCTTCCCCAGTCACCCAGTCTACCCAAAATGTTCTTTAATTTGGGCTTTAGAGGCAGCTGAAGGTACCTAAAGATACCTGGTCCATTATTAAGCATCACATTATAAAAATACTGGCATTAGGGGCTGGGGATATAGCTCAGTTGGTAGAGTACTTGCCTCACAAGCATAAGGTCCTGGGTTTAATCCCCAGCACCACAAAAAAAAAAAAATACTGGAGTCAGAGAAGCAGATAGGACCATGACCCCAGGAAAGGCAAAGTAATGAATTATACAGAGGCTTATATGCTCGTGCTTTTGTAGGACAATATGGAATGATGGTGAACCACAACCTGTGTGGGCTTTTGTGAAGGGTAAAAGGGCTCCACATCTCAGGATTACCCTTTAAATATGGAATCCAAAGTAGTATTTTTTCCTGACAAGATCTCGATGTAAATTTCTCTGGTTTATAGTCTGTAATCATTTTATATTCAAAGCAAATTGATTGTACTTGGTGTCTGGCTCTCTGCTCTGATTCTCTTTGAACTTCTGTTACTGACAGCTATTTAATATCTGACAGCAGTTCAGTTGCCCTACCCATCTTCCTTTTTGGTTCATTTTGTAAATGTAGTGGTGACACAGTCAGATTTTCTTTTAAACTCCTATCTTTACCCTCAGATTCATTTGTTTCATTTCTTGGCCCAACCTGCAAATGCTCTGTCAGCTTTAAAACAGATTGTCAATCTCAGTACTAATGATACGTGGTACCAGACGATTCTGTGTTGTGGGCAGCTGTTCTGTGTTTATAAAAAACTTAGCAGCATCTGTGGCTTCTGCCTACTAAATACCAAAAGTGACCCCCTCTGTGTGACAACCTAAATTGTCTTCAGATATTGCCTAATGTCTGAAGCAAAACTTTCCAATAATTTACATTAAGTTCACAAAGATTTCAATACTAAAGATGATTAACCAAAATAAATGGAAATATGGAATGCTACAAAATTTCTTATTTCAGTCCACCAATTACTATCCAATGAGATGTTATGCTCATATATGAATTATATATGTTTGCATATATATAATCATTAGTTTTTCATCATTACACTTTTTTGAAAGTCCTTCTGTATTTTCTTACCCTATAATGTTCTCCTAAGACAACAGAGAGATATCACAATTCACCTAAAGTGTGCTCTCCTAATTCATAGAATTTATTGTATCTGATCATTTATCATTAAAATGGTCAAGGAGTCAAGAATAGCTTTATCTATTCTTGATCTAGTCTATATCTAGTCCATTTCCTTATGTTGATGAAGTGGGTACATAGATCACATTACTCTTTCTTTTGTTTAGCATCACTTTGGAAATTTTTATCAAAACATCTAATGAAGTAATAGATGACCAAAAATTTTGAAAATTGTTCCACTTAAAAAACTAATATATTGTATCCATCCTCATTTCAGATAATGTGGACTTCAAGCCAATGTTAGTCAGAAGGGATAAAGAAGGACATTTCATACTGCTTAAGGGAAGTATAAATCAGCAAGACATAACAATCATAAACATCTATGCCCCAAACAGTGGCTCATCCATGTATATGTTAAACAAATCCTTCTCAATTTTAGAAACCAAATAGACCAAAACACAATAATACTAGGTGATTTTAACACGCCTCTCTCGCCATTGGACAGACCTTCCAAACAAAAATTGAACAAAGAAACCATAGATCTCAATAACACAATCAATAATTTAGACTTAACAGACATTTATAGAATATACCATCCAACCAAGAGCGAATACACTGTCTTCTCAGCAGCACATGGATCCTTCTCTAAAATAGACCATATATTATGCCACAAAGCTAATGTCAGCAAATACAAGAAGATAGAGACACTACCTTGTATTCTATCAGATCAAAATGGATTAAAGTTAGAAATAAATGAAAGAGTAAAAAACAGAAACTACTCCAACAACTGGAGATTAAACAATATGTATATGATGAATGGATAACAGAAGATATTAGGAAGGAAATTAAAAAATTCTTAGAGGTAAATGAGAACAAAGAAACATCATATCAAAATCTCTGGGACACTATGAAAGCAGTACTTAGAGGAAAATTTATTTCATGGAGCGCATTTAATAAAAGAAGTAAAACTCAAAAAATAAATGACCTAACACTACAGCTCAAAGCTCTAGAAAAAGAAGAACAGACCAACACCAAAAGTAGTAGAAGACAGGAAATAGTTAAACTGAGAGCTGAAATCAACGAAATTGAAACAAAAGAAACAATACAAAAAATTGACAAAATAAATAGTTGGTTCTTCGAAAAAATAAACAAAATTAATAAACCTTTAGCCACACTAACAAAGAGAAGACGAGAGAAAACCCAAATCACTAAAATTCGAAATGAACAAGGAAATATCACAACAGACACAACTGAAATACAAAACATAATTAGAAGCTATTTTGAAAACCTATACTCCAACAAAATAGAAAATTTCAAAGACATCAACAGGTTTCTAGAGACATATGAATTGCCTAAACTGAACGAGGAGGACATACACAATTTAAATAGACCAATTTCAAGTAATGAAATAGAAGAAGTCATCAAAAGCCTACCAACAAAGAAAAGTCCAGGACCAGATGGGTTCTCAGCCGAGTTCTACAAAACCTTTAAAGAAGAGCTCATTCCAATACTTCTCAAAGTATTCCATAAAATAGAAGAGGAGGGAACCCTCCCAAACTCATTCTATGAAGCCAATATTACCCTGATACCTAAACCAGACAGAGACACATTGAGGAAAGAAAATTTCAGACCAATATCCTTAATGAACATCGACACAAAAATTCTCAAGAAAATTTTAGCAAATCACATACAAAAACATATTAAAAAGATAGTGCACCACGATCAAGTGGGTTTCATCCCAGGGATGCAAGGTTGGCTCAACAACAGGAAATCAATAAATGTCATTCACCATATCAATAGACTTAAAGTCAAGCATCACATGATTATTTCAATAGATGCAGAAAAAGCATTTGATAAAATACAGCACCCCTTCATGCTCAAAACACTAGAAAAAATAGGGATAGTGGGAACATTCCTTAACATTGTAAAGGCCATCTACACTAAGCCCATGGCCAATATCATTCTAAATGGTGAAAAACTGAAAGCATTCCCTCTAAAAACTGGAACAAGGCAGGGATGCCCTCTTTCACCACTTCTATTCAACATTGTCCTTGAAACTCTAGCCAGAGCAATTAGACAGACCAAAGAAGTAAAGGGATACGAATAGGAAAAGAAGAACTCAAACTATCCCTATTTGCTGATGATATGATTGTATACTTAGAGGAACCAGGAAATTCCACCAGAAAACTTTTAGATCTCATAAGTGAATTCAGTAAAGTAGCGGGATATAAGATCAATGCTCATAAATCTAAGGCATTTTTATACATAAGCGATGAATCTTCAGAAAGAGAAATTGAGAAAACTACCCCATTCACAATAGCTTCGAAAAAAATAAAATACTTGGGAATCAATCTCACAAAAGAGGTGAAAGACCTCTTCAATGAGAACTACAGAACACTAAAGAAAGAAATTAAAGAAAACCTTAGAAGATGGAAAGATCTCCCATGTTCTTGGATAGGAAAAATTAATATTGTCAAAATGGCCATACTACCAAAAGTGCTATACAGATTCAATGCAATTCCAATTAAAATCCCAATGATGTACCTTACAGAAATAGAGCAAGCAATTATGAAATTCATCTGGAAGAATAAAAAACCCAGAATAGCTAAAGCAATCCTTGGCAGAAAGAGTGAAGCAGGGGGTATCGCAATACCAGATCTTCAACTTTACTACAAAGCAATAGTAACAAAAACGGCATGATATTGGTACCAAAATAGAAAGGTGGATCAATGGTACAGAATAGAGGACACGGACACAAACCCATATAAATACAATTTTCTCATACTAGACAAAGGGGCCAAAAATATGCAATGGAGAAAAGATAGCCTCTTCAACAAATGGTGCTGGGAGAATTGGAAATCCATATGCAACAGAATGAAACTAAACCCATATCTCTCACCATGCACGAAACTAAACTCAAAATGGATAAAGGATCTCGGAATCAGACCAGAGACCTTGCATCTTATAGAAGAAAAAGTAGGTCCAGAGCTTCAACATGTCGGCTTAGGACCAGACTTCCTCAACAGGACTCCCATAGCACAAGAAATAAAAGCAAGAATTAATAACTGGGATAGATTCAAATTAAAAAGTTTTCTCTCAGCAAAGGAAACTATCAGCAATGCGAAGAAAGAGCCTACAGAGTGGGAGAAAATCTTTGCCAATCATACTTCAGATAGAGCACTAATCTCCAGAATCTATAAATAACTCAAAAAACTCTACACCAAGAATGCAAATAATCCAATCGACAAATGGGCTAAGGAAATGAATAGACACTTCACAGAAGAAGATCTACAAGCAATCAACAAACATATGGAAAAATGTTCAACATCTCTAGTAATAAGAGAAATGCAAATCAAAACCACCCTAAGATTCCATCTCACCCCAATCAGAATGGCGATTATCAAGAATACAAGCAACAACAGGTGTTGGCGAGGATGTGGGGAGAAAGGTACACTCATACATTGCTGGTGGGGCTGCAAATTAGTGCAGCCACTCTGGAAAGCAGTGTGGAGACTCCTTAGAAAACTTGGAATGGAACCACCATTTGACCCAGCTATCCCACTCCTTGGCCTATACCCAAAGGACTTAAAATCAGCATATTACAGAGATACAGCCACATCAGTGTTCATAGCTGCTCAGTTCACAATAGCCAGATTGTGGAACCAACCTAGATGTCCTTCAATTGATGAATGGATAAAGAAAATGTGGTATATATATACAATGGAATATTACTCAGCCATAAAGAATGATAAAATTATGGCATTTGCAGGCAAATGGATGAAACTGGAGAATATCATGCTAAGTGAGATAAGCCAATCTCAAAAAACCAAAGGATGAATGATATCGCTAATAAGTGGATGATGACACATTGGGGGGTGGGAGGGGTTAGTGTTGGGGTTGAGGTTGGGTTTAGGGAGGGGGGCAGAAATGGAGGAAGGAAGGACTGTATAGAGGAAGGGGAGGGGTGGGAGGGGTGCGGGAGAAGAAAAAAAAAAATGGCAGAATGAATCAAACAACATTACCCTATGTAAATTTATGATTACACAAATGGTATGCCTTTACGCCATGTACAGGCAGAGAAACAACATGTATCCCATTTGTTTACAATAAAAAAATAAAAAATAAATAAAATTTAAAAAAATAAAAAAACTAATATATTTGTGCTTTTGGATGAACCATACATTGCATTTAAAACAACTTTCTAAAGCATGCTTTCTATGAATTTGCAGTAAGAACATCAATAATTTTTAATATTGTTACTCATATTGATTTTAGAGGGTCCATGTTAATGTTTTATTGGAAATGACAGTGATTTGTGATAGATCACACATGTAGTCTAAGACCTATCACTCAATCCTAATCAAATGCAAATAAAGTTGTTATTTTTGCCTTAAATTCTTTTAAGATAAACATGTGTAAAGTCTGATTTTCATGTAGTTAGTTCAGTGTAACATAACAAATAAAATTTGCACAGTTAAGTAAATGCAACCCAAAGGATGATATCATCTTGATTCTAATACACTTCACTGTAGCTGACTTCATTCAACCCATAAAGCAAGAAGTATGTTAAACCATGATGACCCACTACTTTTCCTCAGCTACCTAAACAAAAAGTAGTTACAAAAGTATGTTCATAAAAAATATCCTCCTTAGAATAAGATTGAGCAGTAGCCACCGTTTGGTCTCAAGTTCTGTTTGATGTCATACCAACATACTACTTAGCAAAGTGAGAGGGGAACAGATCTCTCAAAATTAAAAACTGAAATCATAACCCATTTCCTTATGAGCACCTTCTGAAGGCAACATAAAGTAAAAGAGAATGTATAACTAAAACTGCTCAGGCAATCTAGGTGGGTACATGTCATTGCCTTAGACCTCACATGCTGTGCTTAGAATCTGCGCTTTGGGGGACAACATTGCATGATAAAGTGTAATCTGAATGTTTTACCTTTCTGTATGATATATTATACCGCTGCCTCCATGGTATTATTTTAGAAGACACAAAAGACTTCTCCAAATCCTGATTTACCTACTGATCTTAATCTCATTTGTTTATGATTTTTCTTTCACTTAAAATCAGAGATCATTATGTTTATGAGTTATGTGGAAGCAAATTTTCTTCTAGAAGAGAAAATTCAAGGGACTAGAAAAGGTATGAAGATTCTATTAAGAATAATTAACACAGGCCAGGAAAAACCAGAGAGCTGAAGATACAATTGGCTTATTTCACAGTCCCATCAGAGTTCAGCCAGGTGTGTCCAATTTAAGTATCAAGAACAAGCACACATTTGATGCTAGACTTTTATATGGGTTCACAGTCTAAATAATTTTATACCACATTTAAATTAACCAACAACTTTCAACTCATTTTTATTAACAGGAATTTGCAAAAAATGCCCAGGGTACGGAATTTCATATCTGTACCTTAATATTCAATAACTGAAAAACAAATTCAAGTGACCTTCCAAGTATATCGTAAAATTCCAAGTTAATGAACTATTATTAAAATCATAAAGGGAATGTTTATATTTAGTTATTCTTGCCTTAACAGTCTCGTTGTCTATGAACTAGTGGTTGGGCAGGTAGAATAGATGAAAGAAATTATCTGTTACACTCACCGTGTTCTCTTTAACTTCCTTAACATTTATCTTGTAACACTATACAAGTTCAGGAGATCTAGTGTATAATCTGGAGACCACAATTAATAATAATGTATTCTTGAGAAATGCTAAGAGTGGATGTTGTGTTCTCATCATAAGTAAGGTAACTACAAGAGGGAATGCACATGTTAATTAGTGAATTTAGGCTTTCCACACTTCACAGTTTGCTGTATGGGAAATACATACAATTTTTATCTGTCAATTTAAAAATAAATCACGATTTTTCTTTTCACATCCTTTAATTACAGCTTCTGTATCAGTCTCCCATATAATAAGTTTCACATTTTCTTTAAAAACAAAAGGGTAGGTATTGCTGGGGGATATAGCTAAATGGTCGATTGCTTGCCTACCATACATGATGATCCCCTCATATCAACCTTTTGTATGATTAAGAAGCCAAGTATGTATTTTCTTATGGAAAATAATCCAATGTTTTCCACCTCCCCTGATGTTAAAGTTTAAGAATTAGAGAGCCATACCACATTGAAACTGCTTTGATGATTTTGTCTTTCTCTGATTATATCAATGTAATGGTTTCTAAATCTCAAGTGATTTGATTTTACAAATCAGAAAAGTGTTATAGGTTATCATGATGATATATGGTAACTAAGTGAATTCATCAGGGAAAACATCTGCAAAATTCAAACATTCTACAACCCTGGGTTTTAATTTCAGCAATCTCAAGATCTGGCAGGGTGGGGGAGGGAGGTATCAGACATATTCAACAAGCATCAAATCTTATAGGTAAACATTATAGAGTTAACCTACTTAACTGAGTTTGGATTCTGACTCTCCCTCTCCCTTAAGCAGTTACCTCTTCACCTAAGCTGCTAGTTATTATTGTTATTACATTAATGAACAGAAAATCGGCCTTACAAACACATCAGAATAAAGAGTTGATGCTTGTGATCTTCAAAAGAATAAGAATATAAAGTTAGAATACCACATATTATTTTCAACTCAATCTTATATATACCCTTAAAACCACATGGATCTAGGTTATATATATGATAAGATCAAGCAAATAGTTCTTTGATTTGCATTTCTTTTTTATGTAGGATTATACTTCCTTCTTTTAAGCAAGTTATTCATTACTTTTTAGAATACATATAATGAGTTTAAAAGATAAATATTTTAAGCTTTGAAAAAATTAAGATGTTGTTTTCTGTGTTAGTCAGCTTTGTCATTGTGATCAAACTACCTGATAAGAACCACTTATAGGAATAAAAGTTTATTTTGGCTCACAGTTTCATAGTCTATGGTCAGCTGACTCCATTACTCTGGGCCTGATTTGAGACAGAACATCATGGCCGATGTACATTGTGGAGGAAAGCGTCCCAGTAGCTGGGAAGCTGAGACAGAGTAGGGAGAGAGAGGGAGGGAGAAAGAGAAAGAGAGAGAGAGAGAGAGAGAGGAGCCAGAGTTAAAATGTAATCAACAAGAGCATGCCCTCAATGATCTACTTCCTTCAACCATGCCCCACCTGCCTACAGTTGCCACCAAGGAATACATTCAGATTTTTAATCTATGAAATGGATTAATCCACTGATTAGATTATGGCTTTAATTATTTTACTTCTGTACATTCCTACATTGCATAGCATGAGTTTGGGGTCAGGAGGACACTTTCATGTCCAAATCCTAACATTCTTCCCCTGGCTCCCAAAAGCTCATTTCCAATTCACAATGCAAAATGCATTCAGTCCATCTCCAATGGTCCCCATAGTCTTAACACTTTCAGCATTGCTCAGGAGTCCAAGTCCAAAGTCTCCTCCAAGACTCAAGACAAACTCCTGGTTGTGAGGTCCTGTAAAAATCAAAAGCAAGTTATATGTATCAAATATATAATAACAGAGAATAAACATTCTCATTTCCAAAAAAGGAAGAATTGAGTATAGAAAAAAGTGATGGGACCCAAACAAGTCCAAAATCCAGTTGAAAAACCAAGTTGTATAGCTCCACATTCAGCATCTGGGGCACATGGCAACAGGATGTGATCTCCAAAGAGCTTGGGCGGCCCCTGCCCTCTGGTCTTGCCAGTTGCAATCCACATGGCCTCTCTCTCTTGGGCTGAGTCTGTCCACAGTCAGAAGCTTTCCTTAGCCAACTTTTCACATCACTGGCATCTCATAATCCCAAGGGTATCTACTGCAGAATTGGCTTCCCTCTTAAAGCTTCACATAACACCATATCAGGAGCTGCCTTCAGGAATCTTGACCCTGGTATTTTGCCTGGTCTCTCAGGCCTTCCTTTGAAATCTTGGCGTAATCCTACATGACCTCTTAACTCTAGTATCCTGCATTTCTGAAGAACCAGAGCCATGTGAGTGACACTAAGGTCTACAACCAGTTCCCAGAACAGCTAGGCCTCCTTGGACTACAGCTGCAGTAGTCTCTGTAATACAAAACCGATATCCCACACCTTCCATTGCACCATAACCTAACTCGCCAGTCTGAAAGCTGCTCTACCCGCCCCTTACACTGCAGGAATTCCTGGCCTTCGCTACAGCCATTTGCTGCTTCCCACATTATATCCTAGTTTGTCAGTCTGAACATGCTAGCTAGCTATTGGTTCATCAGTCAGCTTGCAAGTATTCTCCTCCACTATTGGTTCCTTCCAGCCTGGGAGATTCCAATATCTGGGAGAAGCATCCACACCATCTTTCTCTTTCCCTTCTTTCCAACCCCTGAGCGGTTGTACTAGTCATCTGCATAATAAAGTCTCTTGCATGAGGTCCTGTGTCTGTCGTGGATTTCTGGGAGCTATTGTTGACCGCAACTCAGATGGGCGTAGGGAGCACCAGCTCCATCAGAAGAGCTGGAGCCACAGCGGGTCCTGAGCTGAGCTGCATTTTTCCTTACAGTCTCTGAATGCTTGGACTGCTTAGTACAAAGAATTGAATCCTGGGGAAACAATTTCTTTGGTACCCCTGTATAAGCAGTGCACCCCCATGGTTTTTTCTCAAAGAAGTTTTCACTTTTGTACCCTTATACATGTGATGGATGTGTTCCTGCTGATTCCTGAGATGTCCTCCAGATGTTTTTCCTATTGTCCCTGTGTAAAGTAGTTAGTGTCTCTTTAGTGGCAGTAATTTCTACAACAACTCTACTTTTCTTGATCCCAATTTTCCATGTGTTTCTTTTCTAACCAAACTACATTTTTTTCCAAATCCTTCCTCTCTACTTTTTGCTATTGATGCTTCACAGAAAACCTAGCTAAAAATTCCCAGTAATACCCATGCCCCACCTGAACTCTATGCTGCCTTGAAATTGCCTCTGAGAGATTAATTACTTCATCACCTTTAAATTCAGCCTACAGAGAGTCTCAGAACTTGGGCAAAATGTGTACAAGTTCTTTGTCAGAATGTAACATATGGTAGCCTCCTGTCCAATTATCAATAGGGCTCTCAATCTCTGAAATCTTATGAGCACGGTCTTTACTGGGAGCATTCCTGCCAGTATTCTGGTCTTCTGAGCTCCCACCAGAATCACCCACTAAGCTCCAACTACAACATTCTAAGTCTTCTCCATTCTGCTTCTCCGAACCCAAACTCTTCCCACAAACCAGTTCCAAAGGCTTCTGAACCATATGGTCAGGTATTGTCACAGCAATGACCCCTACTTCTTGGTAGCAATTTCTATGTTAGTCAGCTTTTCATCACTGTGACCAAAATATGTGACAAGAAAATTCTGGAGGATAAAAAGATTATCTGGGGTTCATGCTTTCAGAGGATCAATCCACAGTTGTCCAAATCCATTGCTCTAGGCCCAAGGTGAGACAGAACACCATGGCAGAAGCACATGGTGGAGGAAAGCTGCTCAGCTCACGGCAGGTAGGAGAGACAATGAGAGAGAGAGAGAGAGAGAGAGAGGGAGAGAGTTATGAAAGAAAGAATATATCAATATATAGTCCCCAAGGGCACAACTTCAGTAACCTACTTCTTCTAGTCAAATTCCACCTGCCCACAGTTACCATTTAGTAATCCATTCAAATTTTTACCACATTAAATGGATTTATCCACTGATTAGATTACAGCTCTCATAATCTGATTATGCACCTCTGAACATTCATGCATTGTATAACATAATTTTTCAGGGAAAAATTCATATCCAAACCATAATATTCTCTAAGCAAATAGACAATATAGTTGAAGACAAAACCAACTATATTTAATTTTCCACTTCCCATCCTAGCCTACCATCAAGCACAAATTAATTTGCTTTTCTAAGTCTTACCTTTATTTAAATTAGAGGTGTGATATGGTGTATACAGTAAAGTGAGAGGTGGACCAGACCCAGCATGAAGAATGGTGATTTAGTGCCTGCCATTTTTTTTTGTACAACCCTTTATCCTTATTCCAACTGACTTCCAATTATTTATTAAATACAATTTTTTGGAGCGTAAATTGAGAAGCCTGAAAAAAGTCTATAATGTATAATCATATTAATCTTCTTAAGAAATTTTATACTTACTATGGTGAATTATGTTATTCTGTTTATATACAAGGATTGCAAACAAATCTGATCTCTCAAACACCACCAACGTAGGGCTGGGGTTGTAGTAGTAAAGCACTTGTCTAACACATACAAGGCACTGGTTCAATCCTCAGCACCACTTAAAAAAAAATCTATGACTAAAAAAATTTTTTTTTAAATATCAGTGGAAAATTAGAAAATAAGCAGAATGGTGATACAAAATAAATTTCCTATGGGGAAAAAATAGGTAATTAGAATTAATCATTAATCTGTAAAAAATGTATTATAGGGGCTGGGGAGAGAACTCAGTTGGTAGAGTGTTTGCCTCACATGCACAAGGACCTGGGTTCAATCCCCAGCACTGCAAAAAAAAAAAAAAAAAAAGTATTATAATATAGATGTTTTGCTTTATATTTGTTTTGATTTCCTTTGCATGACCAACTGTTACTTTGACAAAGTAGCTGCTTACCAATTTTTAAAAAGATGAAAATTTCATTGCATTCTTCTCTAAAGTATTGCTACCATATTGATTTAATCCCTTTTAAACATTTTTATAGGCAACTTTTAATAACAGTGCAACAAACAACAAACTAAATGTTTTTAATACCATAGCAATGAAATGTTGAGAATAAATATTTCATCAAATTGCAATGAAGAAAGTCATAAATTAATTCTTCAAGAATTCCCATCAGAGTAGTCTTTATATATGTAAATATCTCTACATATATCTATATATCTTTTTTTATTCATTTTTTAAATTTATATAAACTGCATTTTGATTCATTGTACACAAATAGGGTATGACTTTTCATTTCTATGGTTGTGCATGATGTAGATTCATACCATTCATATAACCATACGTGTACATAGGGTAATGATATCTATCTCATTCCACCATTTTTCATACCCCCACCTCCTCCCCCCCTTGTTTCCCTCTACATAATCTAAAGTTCCTCCATTCATCTCTTACCCACTACATCCCCACCCCCACCACTACATCCCCACCCCCATTATGTATCATCATTTACTTATCAGGGAAAACATTCAGCCTTTGGTTTTTGGGGCTTGGCTTATTTCACTTAGCATGATATTCTCCAATTCCATCCATTTATCTGCAAATGCCATAATATTATTCTTCTTTATGACCAAATAATATTCCATTGTGTATATATAACACAGTTTCTTTATCCATTCATCTGTTGAAGGGCATCTAGGTTGGTTCCATAATCTAGCTATGGTGAATTGAGCTGCTATAAACATTGATGTGACTGCATTACTGTAGTATGCTAATTTTAAGTCCTTTGGGTATAAACCAAGGAGTGGAATAACTGGGTCAAAAGGTGGGTCCATTCCAGGTTTTCTAAGGAATCTCCATACTGCTTTCCAGAGTGGCTGCACCAATTTAGAACTCTACCAGAAATGTAAAAGTGTGCCTTTTCCCCACATCCACTCCAACATCTATTATTGCTTGTGTTCTTAATAATAGCCATTCTAATTGGAGTAAGATAAAATCTTAGAGTTGTTTTAATTTGCACCTCTCTAATTACTAGAGATGTTGAAAACTTTTTCATATATTTATTAATCACCTGTATATCTTTTTCTGTAAAGTGTCTGTCCAGTTCCTTGCCCCAACTATTGATTGTGTTCTTTGTATTTTTGGTGTAAAGTTTTGTAAGTTCTTTATAAATTTTGGGGATTAGTGCTATCCCTTTTAAACTTTGGCAAGAATCAGAAAAAAAGCTGCTAATTTGATTTTGGGATCTTTTAACCCTTTTAAAAATTCACATTGTTTCTTACTGGCCCAGTTATCTATTACTGATCAAACTACCCCCAAATTTTAATGGTTTCAAATGAAAACTATTGCATTTTAACTACCACTATATTTTGGCTCTACAAATTGGGCAGAGCCCTGCTGGGTGATCCTTCTATTCTGTGTGGCATTGATGGAAGTTATTTAATGAAATTTAGTTTGTCTGGAGGGTCAAAGTGGGCCTCAGTCACATATCTGGAAACTTGGTGAGGGTGTGTGGATGTACTTGGGACTGTTAACCAGAATGCCAACATGCCTGGTGTGTAGGGAAGTTGAATTTTTTTACTTTTTCTTATGTAGCTCAGGGCTCCAAGAACAAGTGGTTCACTCAATTCCTTAATCAATTAATTCATGTAATGAATGCTTATTAAGTACCCAGTGTGTACCAGGTATAGTATTCTATAGATACCATGAGAAGCAGCAGTGAAATATTTGTAAATTCTCCACATTTGGAGCTTTTCACAAAGTATGAAATAAGATCTTTGAACAAGTAATAGCAGGTGGGGAAAATTGAGAAGTACTGAAATGAAACATTTGCACTGGGAATTTCTGTGTAGCTTCTTTCTCAGGGAGAGATAATTTATCATTACAGAAAAATATGCTATTGGGAAAAAAAATTTTCTAAAAGATAGACTTTCTACTTCATTTGAAACTCATTTGATCATGTTTTTAATAGTAAGTTGAGTAATGAAATTATGAAATCCAGTTAGTATAAGTACTTGAAGTCAGCCTTACATCTTGTCTGTCCTATAAGTGGTGGCTTTTTATTTTAAATTAACTTAGGTTGTTAAATTAGAAGTTGTACTTTTGTGAGAACTTAACAGACAAAAATTATAAAACTTGTAAACAAAATACAAAATGAAATTAACCAGAGTAAAAATATATCTGGTTTATATAATAGCTATGAACCAAAACCATAATTTTTTGTAATCTCAAACCTTTATTTAGCTATATATTATACTTCTTGTTTATTTTAAGATTATAGTAATCCTTATAACAAAAATCCATTTTTTGAACTTAACTTTAAATGAACCTGAGTGGTCATCTTAACATGGAATAAGGTGAGAGACAGAGTCTTAACTCAGGTGAGGAGGCCTCTTGACAAATCTTAGGTAAGGTGTTTTGCTTTTGAAATTAATCTTTATCTCTTTCTCAAATATTATTTTACAAAGTTTTTATATATCATTATTTGAGTCTATATGAATCAGTTAACATAATTTAACATTACATCTGGAACATGAATCAAACAATATAAGAGAACTTTTAACCCCCTTTTGTGGAAGAGTGGCAAAGTGTCTTCACATCCTTTATAGTTAACCTTTAAATGAACCAGGCTCTTATTATTGTCTTTTAAAAATGTATTTAAATTCCCATCCCAGTGTAAAGAATAACACAAAATTGTATAACTTATGACAGATTATTTTTATCTAATTTCAAAATATTAAATGATATAAATAGATTGCCAACTAAATCTGTTATTTTTATATAAGTCTGTAAGAGACCACTGTTGCAGAGAACTTTAGTTTGGAGAACACCAGCTTGGTAAAATGTTCTCTTAAATTTTACAATTTAAAGACTTGTATATGAATACTTTTAGAATACAAAGAAGCCAATAATAGCACCACAGTTACACTGATGTTTTTATATTAACACGTATAACTTTTAAAGAAAAATCTTGACAGTAATGTAATGTTATACTCTAAAATAATAGTCATAATTTAACCAGAATTGTACAAAACTTAATTTCTTTAAGACTAGTTTCTCTAAATAATAAAACTTAACAGACACAAGAAATTATCTTGTTGATGAGAGCAGATTAATGTATTAAGAAATCCTTATTACTTTAATACTTAGAGGGTTAGACTTTAGTTTATATCAGTACCTTAATTTTTGACTTGTGTCTGGGAAAAGGGTCAGTTTTTTTTTTTTTTTTTCTCTCAGCCCTTTTTTAAGAAACCTAATTAGGTTCCTGAAATGTAACAGATGTTTGTGAAAAGCCACTTTTTCTTATCAGTTTCTGTTAGCATGCTCCATACCAGGTCTTCAGCCTCATAGATTAGAATCATTCTTTTTAAAAGAGGAAAAAGCCTTAAATAAATTTAACTGTGGTAATTATATATAACCAATTTACACACAATTTTAAAAAATTTATCCTTTATAAATTTTTTATAATTTACCTAGACATTTTACAAACTTTTACTCCACAAACTTTATCTAAAAACATTTTCTTTTATTTCCTATATTAAAATATATTTTCATACCTGAACTGACCTTTTTATATCTCTTGTTTAGTTACTGACCTCTTTCCAAATTTGTATTTTGAAACCATCCTTATGAAATTTGAATTTAGACAAATTACTCCACTTTATTGAGATGAATTACTTTTATTTTTATAGTATTTAATTGAAACCCAACTGAAACCTCTCACACTCTTTTTATATAAATCACACCTGACACAATCTTGACTCTCAAGTAACTCTCTTTTTGGTGAAGACATAGAAACGAAGCAATCTCAAACCTTTTTTCCATTTACAAATTTATGAAAACACATATAATGTTTAAATATAGATTTTTTAATGAACACATTTATGATTAATCATATTTTCATTAAATCTAATTTATTCATTTTTAATTGTAAAAACCAAGATATCTAACAAATGTAGCTAACACTATTAACCATCTCTTTCCTATTAAAGAAAAATCCTAGAAACAATGTATGTTACATTTTAGACATTTTATAGAAACCAACACTTAAATAATTGTCTGACCACCTAGAAAAATGTGAGTTAGTAATTTTAAAGTCATCATTATTTTTATCTGTTTACCAAATTCAAACTGAACTTCTTTTTTTAAGTTATGTAAACTAAAATATTTGGATCCATTTCTTAATTAGGAGTGCTCATTTATCTATATGTTAATTTTGAGACCATGTACATAACATATGCACACAAAAGATTATGTGGACACAATTATACAATACGCATGTGTACCCATACACAAAACAGACAAAAAACGAAGGTTTTGTAACTTTTTGTAAGTAGAGCTCCACAGGTAGGAGTCAATGTTACAGATGTTTATTAAAGTCTCTATTAGATTTAGCCTGTTAGAAATTAAAATAGAGCCAATCAGACTTTTACATTATGACTTAAATATATAGCAGGCCTGTACAGTTGGAAATGCCAGATTTAAAAACCTAACAACCATGACAGATGCTGAAATCAAACATTTAGATAGTGGGTCATTATTCATTCTTGATGGCTATCAGACCTACTCCAAACATCACCATGTCTATGTTCCTTTTAAGATTTTGTAAGAAGAATTTTTAATGTATTTGGGAGTTAACCCTTAAAAAATTTGGCATCTGCATAAAACCTCTGTAGCTAGATAAAATAAGACTGATTAGAAAAATACAGTAATTTAGGCATGCAAGATCAAATGTGAATTCATCATAAAATCATGAGCTCAAAAATACAGATTCTTATAAAATAGGAATTCTTAAAAAATTACACATTCATAATACTTTAATAAAAGAGCATGAAAAACATCTTAATCAGTTCAGAGTTTACTTTTAACTTAGATTGAGTCAGTTCAGACATTTAAAGAATGTGAGAGTCTATACAATTCCCAGGAAAAGGTTTTTAAGAAAAGGAAAACCTGCACATTTAGACTCTTTCCATTTTTTCTTTGGATCCTTACTGTCCCATGTTTTACACTGAGTTATATATAAACTCACTCCTCTCCTTCCTTTATCCAACATGTCTTTTCAGAAGTATCCGACTCACCTGACAAATGAAAAGTTCTGGGGTCCCTTTTGGGCACCAATTGCCACAACTTGCAAAGTCATTAAATCAAGGACTGGATGGGGCAACGACAGGGTGGAGAAAAGACAGACACACAAATAGAGAAAAAACTGGGTCTTGGTGGTTGACTACAGCCCTGGTAAGAAGGTAGTGACACACAACAAGTTCAGCATGTTTATTATATAAGTATTAACATCAAAATGATTTATCGTGAGAAAGTTTCTTCAAGGTAAACAGAACCAAAATCATGAGTATGAGCATCCTAATTAAGATTATCAGCTTGTACCCATAACTTTCTATCCCCCAGCAGTTGGTGTCTAAATCTTAAGGTCAAGAACTGAATAGCTCAGTGGATGGCACAGAACCTCCTATTGAACAGGGCATCATCATAACAACTGGGCAGTCTCAAATCAATGCATTCATACTGAGAGTTCCCAAGAGAGGCACTGCCTCTGTCACAGGACAGTTCAAGACCCATAATTCAGTAGCCATTCCTGACAATGGAGTGCCACCGGGTATTTCCTTGCTTTATTCTGGTAATATTTTTTTCATGAACACTTAAGCCATAAAATATTTTTTATATAAAATAAAATGTTTGGAGGAATTTACAATACAGGAAATGATACACATTACATTATGGAAATTAATTAAACATTCTGAAATATTATACTGCGACAAGATAAAATTTTCCTTTTTATTTGGTTTTAAAATATTCAACATTAAATCTTAGTCATTTTTAAGTGTGTGGTTCAGTAGCATTAAAGTATATTCACATTGTTGTACAATAGGTCTCTACAACTTCTTCTTACAAAACTGAAAGTCTATTCCCATTAATTTATTTTTACCTTCTCTCCCCAGCCCTTGGCAGCTACCATCCTACTTTCTGTTTCTGTCAGTCTGACTACTTATAGAGAAGAGAAATTATACAGTATTTGTCATTTTGTGACTGACTTATTTCACTTTGCAAGATATGCTCAAGTCTCATTCATGTTCCTTCCTAAGGTGGATAATATTTCATCGCATGTATATGCCACATTTGCTTTATCCATTTTTCTGCCAATGGATATCCACCTCCTTCTCGGTCATTTTGAATAATTCTGCAACGAACATGAGTGTGCAATTATCTCTTCAAGATTCTCATTTTAATTCATCTGAGTATATAACCTGAAGTGGGATTGTTGCTTCATATGGTAATTCTGTGTTTTTTATATTTTAGAGAATCAGGTAAAGTTCAAAAGTTTAAACTCACTGAAGACAGTGAGACCAGGGGATCAACTATGGAAATCTCAGACAGGACCATCTGAATAGCCAAAGAACAAAGTGAATAATAATCAAATACTAAGCAACTAAAAATCCCTAATAAAAAAGACAATGCAACAGGATTCCAGGGGAGTACTGCCTTTATCACCAAAGGTCTTCTTTCTCAACCCCAGTCTTAGAAAACTTCATTTTCTTCAAAAGGATTTTTTTTTTTTTTTTTTACCCTGAGTCTTTCAATAGATACCTTGTCCTTCCAGCTCCTAGCAATTTGAAAAAGCTCACATTTTCTTGTGGAATATTCTCTGTCCAAAAGTTATGATAAATGTAAAATTAATTTGGGAGTAAAAAGTATATTTCATCATAATATATTGATATTTAAGCATGAATTTGTTAAAATAGAATATAATTTGGCCATACGAAGGAACTACTGATACATGCTTCACCCTGAACCCCTTGGAAGCAATATGCTTAGTGAGAGAAATTCAACATCCAGAATAGGTAAGTTTGTAGAGACAGAAAGCAAGGTTTTAGTTGTTGAAAACTGGAGAAGGGAACAATCTTTATGGGCACACAGCTTTAATTTAGGGTGATAAAAATGCTTTGGAAATATATAGGGGCAGTGAAGGTACAACACTGTGAATGTACTAAGTGCTGCCGAATTTAAAATTATTAATTTCATGTTAGGTAAATTTCATCTCTATTAAAAAATAATTTGTTGAGTAATGAGTTCTGAAAGTACAATATTATTTCACTATTTTTAACATGTAAAATGATAGATTCTATGCTCCTTGTTCACAGATTCCATTTTTGCAAATTTGCCCACTTGATAAAATTTATTATTACCTGAAAATCAGTGTTCATGGTGCTACCTCTTGATCATTCGCCAACATGAATAGAGTAACAAATATTAGGTTGCCCAAAGTGCACATTCCTAGATATGGTCAAACAAGGTAACACTCTACTTTCTTGTTCCAGTTCTCATACTATTAACAAGTGCCATTCTCAAGGTTATTTAGTGCATATTTTTTGCATTTGTGTACCTTTTGTTGGTTATTTCAGTCTTTAACTGCAAAGCATGAGCACTGAGCATTCCAAGTGCAAGAAGGCTTAGGGAGAACATACCCGCGTTAGACAAGCATTCCTCAGGCATGAGTTATAGTGCTGTTGGCAGTGAGTTCATGTTGATGAATCAGTCTATATTAAATAATGCATCTTTGAACAGAAATACACATAAAAGAAAGCTGCATATTAATCAGTTGATGAAAATGTACTTCCCCAAGTATTCACCAGTTTGGTGTTCCTGCTGACTTTGTAGAACACAACGCCATGAATGATAATAATTGATCATATGTAAAAACAAATATATAAAGGTCAGTGAATATTGGTACATAGTAAGAACAAAACAGAATTTCCATGTAGATAAAAATTTACAACATACTCAGGATCCTGTAAAAAATGGGGCACTGCATTTTAGTAAACAAGACACAATTTGAATTTCTATGTAGTTAGCCAAAGAATATGCACATGAACAAATGCTTTGGTGAAAAGTGGTACGGAGCATATAAGAAAAAATAAATTTGAAGGATCTCTAATGCATGCACTAAAACCAAGTATTTCATATTTCCTTTAATAGCAATACACAGCAGGCAACACACAAAAACATGAATTCTTATATAAAATACCATTTCAATAAAATATCTCTACAGAACAGGAAGGAAAAATGCAAAAACATGTATCATAAATGCCTTTTAGGAATCCTGAACCTAAGAACCTAGAAATCACCATTTTCAAAAACATGCAAATCATTATTCTCAAACTTCATGTTCCTATGCCTTCACTTGAAGCCCACTGAGTCTCTTCATTGCTGCATCTACTATACTAAAAACTGAGGCAAATCTATTTGAACAATAAATTTCATTTCCTACCAACATGGGCATTATTGTGTACACATTTCTGAGATAATTTCACTCTTGTTTCTTGCTTTACAACAGAATATAGTTTTATCTTACTTCCACAAACATGTGTTCTTCCCTCCTCTTCTTTTGATGCCTATAGCCAACACCACATCTGCAACTTCATAGGAATTGTTTACATAGCTTATTTAGAGAGGTGTCCATAGGTTGCGACAGATTGCAATAGTCTCCTAGAACCTGAGAATCTTAACAAGTTCAGTCATTTGAGCCCCAAAACTGGTCCAAGATCAAGACTAGAGATTTATTGCTGTATTTTCTCTTTCCATGTACCTGCTAGATTACTTCTCTTTATGCTTTAGAGGATCACAGTGTTGAAAAAATGAAAGAAAGAAAGTCAACACTCGTGTTTTGCTCAATTTTAACTGGTGAACTCAAATTGCCAAGGTTCTTTGACACCAGCTCTAAAATTTTCGTCTATGGTACCACTTCACAATTCCTGCAGGAAGATCATGTTGGACACCTTTAACATCTTTCAGCGTTTGTTGTTGTTGTTGTTCCTCCTCCAAGTCCTTCATATTTCTTGCTCTGCAGCCCTGTTACATACTCCTTTCATGAAGACTTATCATTTGTCTTGAACCTAATGCTTTGGCAATATCTCTGTAGTTTTCAGACAATCAATAATGATAACACATTTAAATCTATAATATTGGGGAAATAATGAAATCCTATACCTTGAATCATCTGTGCAAGCCATCATTTCTAATTTTTCATAGTTACCAAGAGACATGATACTATTCATTACTGTATTCTTTTCTTTTCCTTTTCAAAAATATTTGGTTGTTATGATCAAACACTACAGAATAGCATTACTGCTATAGAAGAATATTTTTCATCTTCTCAAATGATTTATATCAATAATACATGATGATATTTTTAGGCGTTTTGGGGTTTTTTTAATATGGGAGTTGTTGGTGACAACATACCAATACATAATCAAAAAGCCTCGGGGCTGGGGATATGGCTCAGTTGGTAGAGTGCCTGCCTCGCAAGCACAAGGCCCTGGGTTCAATCCCCAGCACTGCAAAAAAAAAAAAAAAAACTCATAAGAATGTAGTTGGAATAAAATGTGATAATATTCACTAAATGCTTTTAAACTGGTATCTTCCCTAAATAAAGTGAGGAAAAAGTCCCACAATATTTATCTGTCTGGTTTCCTCTCCAGTTCCCTCAATGGAAGCTTATGAAATTGCCAAGGCCAGTTCTCAAGACCAATCTAATGAAAATTTCAGAGTTTGGACCCAAACACTAATTTTTGTAAAAGCTCTGGATGATGAGACAGCTGAGTGCTAAGTGGAATATAACCATGTCAGGCAACCCTGGCCACAGCACTGACCTCTGTCTTCTACGTGAATTAACTGAGAATGCTTTCTGTGTTTAATTTGAAATACAATCAAAGCTTATGACTTTAGATAGTCCCAAGTTAAGAAAACAGCCTTCTTTGCCTAATAAATAACTTTTCTTTATTCAAGAATTGACATTTGTGAAAAAATGCTCAGGACTTCTGCTTTCAGGGTCTTGTTATCCTCTCATTTGACATATTGATCTAGAACTCCTCTTTGATCTATATCTAATCTTATTTTTACCAATATACTGCATATCTGCCTATTACTTTTTAACATAGTATATTATTTTGCCTTAGATGTTCTTTGTTAAAGGTTTGATCTGCCAGGCAAATGGCACCTTAAAATAGTCTTTGGGCTTGGCAGATACCAACCTAGATCTGTGTCATTTCTCTTAAGTGTTCTCACCTTGGGAAAACAATTTAATCTTTCTTAAATAATATCTCTTATCTTTAAAATGGAAGTGATATTACCTTGAATTTCACAGGGTGGTTATGAAGATTAAACAGAACAGTGTGCTTGAAAGTAGTTTGTAAACTCTAGAGTTCTAGGAAAATGCTAAACTGTGTGAAAACTGAGACTAGAACCCAAGTCATGTAATTCCTGAATCCATGTGCTTTCCACTCATGCTTCACACTTTAAAACCATATGCTAGGGTAGACTTATGGGAAACCAACCTTATGTCTAGCAGAAGTTGAAAAGTCAATCCTTCATCATTGACTAAAAGGAGAAGAAAAACATTGGAGGAGCAGCAGTCATGTTTTATGTCTGTATGTGTTTGTCTCTCTCTACAATTTCTTCTGTCAATCACTTCCCAAAGGCCAGACAAGCCAGAGGCAAATATCTTGCACCATCAGTGGTCACTTGAATAAAGAATATAAAACTAACTGATAATGTTCCCAGGGCAAACAGTGAGGATATATCATACTCATTTATACTTTTTGCAATATGTTTAAAACTCAACCGAAAATTGCTCATACATGAGATTTTTTACTTATGATTTCCACTCCATTCTTTTTTATTGATGCATTGTGATTATACATACTAGTAGAGTTCATTATGCCACATTCATATGTGCACATAGCATAAATTGATCAGTATCATTCTCCAGTACCTTCCCTTTCCCTTCCTTCCTCCTTCCTCCTGATTCACTTGCTCTACTCTACTGATCTCCCTATTGTTATTATTATTATTATTATTATTATTATTATTTTAATTAGTGCATTCTAATTATATATGTGGGATTCATTGTGGTGTATTCATACATGGACATAGCTAATTTGGTAGATTTCATTCCTCAGTACTTCCCCATGCCCTTCCTCCCTCCCTCCCTTTCAATTTTCCTTTACTAATCTCCCTTCTATTTTTGTGAGATCCCATATTTTATTCATTTTTCTTGGTTCTCTCTCTAACTCCCACATGTGAGAGAAAACCTTAGACCATTTGGCTCTCTGAGTCTGGCTTATTTCACTTAGCATGATGTACTCCAGTCTCATCCACATACCAGCAAATGACATAATTTCTTCTGTATAGCTGAATAAAATTCCATTGTGTATACATCACATTTCCTTTATTTATTCATCTACTGACAGGCACCTAGTCTGGTTCCATAACTTGACTTTTGTCGATTGTTCCATTGTAAACATTGATATGCATGTTTCACTATAGTATACTGATTTTAGTTCTTTGGGATAAATACCAAGGAAGTGGGATAACTGGGTCATGTGGTGGTTCCATTCCTTGTCTTTTAAGGAACCTCCATAAACTTTACAAAATGATCTACTCCATCTTAAACAACTGTTTCATTTTGTTTTCTGTTAGGTTTCTTTTTCACAACTTAAAATTATACCAAAAATTAATAATTTTGTACAATTTTAAATGACACTATTTAAAAAAAGACAAAATAGAAAAGGGCATTGTGTTGTGATATGATGAAGCAAAGCAAGACTATAAAGCATAAGATGGGAATGTTCCTTTTCTTGCACATGCCAAGTCATTGCTTTCTGAGAGGAGCCACCATTATCAGCTTCACACAAAGCCTTCCAGGGTTTTCTTTGTTTGTTTTTGGCATAAGAAAGCACACATATGTGCACTCACATTTTATGATGCTCTATCTGTGTGTATGTGTGCTTTTTATTCTCTATTTCTGCTGGAAAGTTTAATAAAAGTGGAATTTCTGAGGACAAAAAAGGTATATTTTACAGATGATTTTTTTCAAAATATAAAACAACAATCATACCTAATGTATGAAAGTAAAGGAAGAATGAAGAAGGGAGAGAGGGCTAAATAAAAGAGGAGAAGGGTGGAAAAGTAGAAACTTCTACAGCTCCTGGATACAGAGGACTCTTGAGAATATTTTTGAAGCCAAATTCACTCTGCCTTTCTGCATTTAGGTGACCAAAAACTTCTATGCTTTTCCTTAGGATAATTCAAATACAGTTTTTGCACTTGCAGCTGAAAATGTTCTTACCAGTAATAATCTACAAGTTTATGAGACCGAGACTGTGGTCTGAGGAAACCACAAGTGGACATGGGTTTTCCCCACCTTTGTTCCAATCTCATTTCCTTGATGTTGTCCTTGAAATCGGGTGAAGGTCCCCTTCACCACTGTGGTTTCCCACTGAGGATGCTTTCCCTGGGTGTATTATGATGAAATCTCATTGCACTGAAGCTGCCTGACATGGGGATTCCTTCCAGAACTCTCAAGTCACAACACATCAGCTTTCACACTTTGTGATAGTTAATCTGAATTGTCAATTTGATTTGATTAAAAAATGCCTAAGATTAAGAGGCTTCTGGGAGTCTCAAAGAGGGTATTAGGGTGTTTCTTGGAATAACTGGCATGTGGGATAGCAATCTGAGGCAGAGACCCACCCTAAGTATGGGAGCACAGTTCAATAGGTTGGAGGTTTGGATGAAACTTTAGTTGGAAGAACAAAAAAACAGCAGCAGATGCAAGCTTGATGCTTCTTGAGTGGGTTTTTGATTGCTGTTGCGATTGACAGGATATCGGACTCTAGCTCATTTACTCTTCCAAAGCAGACTCTGCCCAGTGACTCTCCAGGGAGTTTCCATGCCTTTAGTCCAGAACTGGAGCTGCATCATCCATCCCTCTTGTTCCAAAGCTCCAGCTTTTGGACTGAGCATCTAGCTACTGGTTCCTCCTGCTCTCTAGCCTAAAGGCAGCCATTGTGGAACTATTCTACTTCTGGTTGTATAAGTCAATCCAATAAATCCCCTTTTCATAATCCATATGTTTTATATATATATATATATATATATATATAAAATAATCATATATATATTTCATAATCAAATATATATGTATATATATTCTGTTGGAGAACCCTGACACACTTGTTCACAAAAAATGTCCCTTGCACTTGCAGTTTGACCAAGGAATATATACCCTACCCACTTAGTATCTACTCATCATTCCTTGGGCTTAAACTCAAATGAAAGTGTGTCTAGCTGGATTATCAGTCAACTGATATGTAATTCTGTTCCCTACAATTTCCTCCTTTGCTTTCTCAGCATGCCCTTCTTTTATTCAATCCTTTTTTTCCTCTTTCCAGTGATTCTTCAATCTTCAACTGAGACTTGTCAATACAAAGTTTGTGTATCGCTTTGAAGTGTTCGTTGCTGCAAATCACTAAACATTTTCTCCAAAAGGTGACCTTCAGAAGGCATGAATCCCATAGATCCAGTATGTGTCATTCTTCACAGTGCAACAGTGACATTTGCCTAACAACATAAACTTAGACGACAGATTTATTCTGTCATCACAAGCACAAACATACACCAAGTGTACAAATTCCAATTGAAAATGACACAGCTGTGAGTAAGAGACACAAAATCAAAAATAATCAGTGAAGCACATACCCTTAAAGGGTACTTCTATTTAAAAAAAAAATATGACTCTGATGATTTTATTTAACAAGTTTAACAGCTATTTGGTTTTTATATTTGGCAAGTTCCAAAATACTTAAAGCACTTCTTCAGTGTATGATACATATTATTCAAAAACTGTATCACCTTTATGATTATTTCTCTAATTTAATTTTATCCAGTGTAAATAGAAAGGTGGGAGAATTTGCTGAAATTATAATAGGCTAATTTTATAGTATTGCTTCATTCTAAAACACAGGTGTGATGCTTACTAACTCTATCTCCTAAACATTAAAATTTTTAGGGAAAAATCTTAATTAAATAATATCTGATTAGTTGCCACAATGGCAAGTGGATGGTTTCTTTTCTGTACCTTGCTTTGGGCTGATATGGATTTTGTGAATGTTTGAATTACAATACAAGTAACAAATACAATGGAAAGTTAGAATGACTGGTATCTCTTCAAGTATGGTCAGGTTAACAAGGTCAAAATTCAGAAGCTACTGAGTTGATATCCCTGAATATTTTTTCTACTATGAAATGATAAAGAAACAAGTCAATGTTCATTTCAGACCAATCACCAGAAAGTGATGAGCAAAGATGTCTAAGAAAGAATCATAAACTATAAAGATAATTTATTAAAGAAATAAATATTGGTATGATCACTAGAGTGAATCCAAGTAATTTTGATAGCTAGTATCTCTCATGTGGACAATTTTCGAACATAAGTTGTTCCACTGTGTCCTGGAGACTTTTGCTAGGCTCAATAGCAAAATGTGATTTGAGAATTCCAGGAAAGATGTGCTAAAGGGATAAGTGTTTGGGCAATAAATGGTTTATTAAATTTACAGGTAGTGATGTACATATAAAAATCTGAAGAAAATAAAACACATTTTTGACATTAGGACATAAAATACTTCAAAGACTAGTGTGTTTAATATTGAGTAAGATAAACACATCAACCTGCTAAATAGCTTTGAACTCTTTTGTACTTGAATATGAGCTATTTTGTGATAACAAAAAGACATAAGATCAATTTTCATTAATATATAAATTTGTTGGTATGAACCCAACTATGATGTATAATCATAAAACTCTAATAAAAAATTTAAAAATAGATGAACAGTTTAATTATGACATGCTATGAGTCACTTTTCTTTATATGTAAAATCAATTTTGTTAGTTTTTATAGCATCTAGTGAAATTTTAAGTAATAATGTAGCAAATATATCATAATTAAGGAGTTTAGCTTTTTAATATTTTAGAAAAGTATTAATAGTTTCAATCTGAAAATTTATGATCATATCAATACATCTCTAAATTTCTCATAAAGTAAATTAAGCATCAGAAAATGAAAGCAGATCATGAATGTTTCAACAAAGTGGAAATTGTTTATGCTCAAATCCCACAAAGATCAGAATCACTATTGTGAATAATCAGGTTCTCCCATTACAAATTCCAGGCAACTGCTGTATTTCTAAAGGCTAGGAAATCCTAAAGTTTCATTGCAAATAATCTATAAGTCACTGTGTTCTATTACAAACTATAGCACAAATGAAAAGAAAAAAATCTTTGAGTAAAACAATGTTAAGGTGAAATCACTTTTCAGTCTATGGAGCTATGATATCCAAGGCAACCCAGTGTGACTACATGGTAAAATTGACATAAACCATCATGGGTAAATGCAGAGAAGTGTTTATAATAGTAAGTAGACTACTGTTGTCAATAGTCTCATGGATTGAATATGAGTGTCCCCCAAAGCTCCTGTGTTAATAATGCTTGAATGTTCAGAGGTGAAATGTTTGGATTGTGAAAGTGAACCTAATCAGTTCATGCTACTTTGAAAGGAGTAGGTGATAGGCAGGTGGGCTTGGCTGGAAGAGGTGGGTCACTAAGGGGGACCCTGGAAGGGTTCATCTCCCCTGTGATTCCCTTCCCCTTCCTCTCTCTGTTTCCCAGTCATCATGTCCTAAGCAGCTTTCTTCTGCCTCACCTTTCTCAAATGATGTGCTTCTACCTCACCAAGGGCCCAGAGCAATGAGTCAGTCAATCATGGACTAACCCTCTGAAACGGTAAGCTAAAATAATCTTTTCCTCCACTAGGTTTTTCCTGTCAGGTATTTTCGTCAGAGCAATATGAAGTTGACTAACATAGAAATTGGTGCCAGGAGTGGGGTCATTGCAATGACCATTATCTGACTAGGTTGTTCAGAACCATTTGGAACTGGTTTGAGGGAGGAGTTTGGAAACGTTTGGACATGCAGGCTAGGCAAGCCTTACAATGTTATAAGTACAGCTTAATTGGTGATTGTGGTGGGAGCTCAGAAGACCAGAATGCTGATAGAAATAAGAACTATGCTCATGAAGTTACAAAGGGGAACAAGGACTCTATTAGGAATTAGACTAGTGACTACTCATGTTTTATTTTTACAAAAACAAAACAACAACAACAACAACAAAAAAAAAAAAAACACGTCTACATTTTGCCCATGTCTTGAGGCTTTGTGTGAGGTCAGTTTAAAGATGGAGTAATTCATCTTATGGAGAAAATTTCAAGGCATCACAATATTGAGTCAGTGGCAAGGATTTTTGCTGGCAACTTTTAGACAGATTTACTGTGAGAATCAGGAGCAAAAGCAGAGCTCAAGGATTTTAAAAACTTTCCATTTGACCAGAAAAGTGAATATAAAACCGAGGCCAAGGAAGATGTGGTTGTTAAAAATATTACAGTCACTGAAGAGATGTTTGAGAGCATGTCAGGAATTTGCAAGACCACACCCATTGCAGGATCCAGGATATAAAAAGGAAATTCCTGTGAGAATAAATAATGGGGGTGCCCTGTTTGTACAGGAGAGAGAGCTAGAATGTTAATTCACTGTGGTCAGTAATCAGAGTCAGCTTTAGCCATGATTCTAGGAGCCCCAGCTATTGCTTGAACTGGTGGCAGATGTTGGTATCCCACATCCATGTGCTACTGCTTCTGCAGAAATACAGGATGCTAGAGTTAGGGAGTCACTGAGATTTCAGTGGAAGACCTGGAAGGCTATGCAGAGTAGCAGGGTTGGAACCCTTGCTGGCTGCCCCTGAGAGGATGTTGCATAAAGCTGTGACGGTGAAGCTGAAGCTGAGATTACAGTAACATGGACTGTTTGCCAAGAAAAGTTGCTGGCTGTGAAGAAAGCCTGGATAAAACGACAAACCAAAGGGGTGGGGCTGCCCAAGTCCTTTGGAGGAAACTTCTTGCCACCATATGTCCTAGCAATGTCACAGGGCCTGTTTGCCTAGCTGGTTTTTGGTCTTGTTTTGGTCCCTTCTCCTTTCTAGGCATGCATTCCTCCCTTTTGGAATGTGAATGCTTACCCTGTGCCACTCTACATTAGATACATGTAACTTATTTTTGATCTTGAGTCTCAGATGAGACTTTGAACTTAGACTTTCTGGAAATTCCAGAACAGTTAGGACTGTGGGACTCTTGGAGATGAATTAAAGGTATTTTGCACTGTGAGATGGACAAAATTTATGGCGACCAGGGGTGATATATTATGGTTTGAATACGGGTTGTCCCCCAAAATCTCCTGTGTTAATGCAGGAGTGTTTGGAGGTGAAATGATGAATTAGGTGAGCTGTAAACCAACAAGTTCACCTCAGTTTGAATGCACTGACTGGGTGGTAACTGCAGGCAGGTGCAGCATGACTGGAAGAGGTGGTTCACTGGGAATGTGCCCTAGAAAGGAGGATCGTCCCTGCAGCCCCTATCCTGTTCTCTCTCTCTCTCTGCTTCCTGACTGCCTTGTCCTGAAAAGCTTCCTTCTGCCCTGGCCTTCTGCTAGGATGTTCTACCTCAACTTGGGCCCAGAGCAATGGACTTGTCCAACCATGGGCTAAACCTCTGAAACCATGAGCCAAAATAAACTTTCCCCTCTAAGTTGCTCTTGTCAGGTATTTTTGTCACAACAATGCGAAGATCACTAACATGAATAGTAAAAATCTATTAAAATAGTAAAAGACTATTATAATTAATAGTAGAGGAATCTATAATAGTAAGTAGACTATTATTTAGCTAATTTGAGAATTTCTAGCAGTATATCCAAAAAAATGCATTATAAAAACATTTTTTCTTTCTGAAGTTTTACCTAATTATTATATATTTGTATAGCAAGTTTGTCCAATAATGATTTTATGAACCTAGTTATAAGCATAATACATTGGACAGTACAAGTTATAGTTTGGATCTAGAATGTTCTCAAAAAAATCTCATGGGTTAGGTGATGCAACAATGTTAAAAGGTGAAAAGACTAGGTTATAAGAACTGTATCATCAGTGGATTAATCCATTCTGCTTTCAGAATGCATAAAACCCTTTCCCTTCTATTCCCTTCTAATTTGAATGGATTGCTGGTTGATTAGTGTGGGCAGGTGGAGGTGTGGCTGGAGGAATACATCTCTAGGGGAATGTCCTTGGGGACTGTGTCTTATCTCTGGCTCCCACCTTACACCATGATGTTTCTGCCTTGGAGCCAGCAGATGGTGGAGTAAACCCCTGAAACTATGAAGCCAATATAAACTTTTGTTCCTCTAAGTTGTTCCTGTCTGGTATTTCAGTCACAATAACAAAAAGTCAACTAACAGTGCATTACTTGAAGAAAAAAATACTTAAAATTTGTTCACTGAACTGTCATTATTGGTAAAAAGTATACATATAAAATGATAAGTCTGATACACTTTAATTCTAATTTACAGGTAACAAGTATTATAATTATTTTAGCATATAGATATTATCTCCATGTCTCCATTGCACATGAGTTGTGTATTATGGAATTTACCTCATATTTTTATAAGGAGTTGCCAACATGTATATTTCTGCCACTATTTAGTGAATATTTTGAAGTCTTGGATCACAACTTTCTCATCATTGCATCTCTTCAATAGCATCTGGTCCATGTAGGCTTTCAGCCAATGTTAAATGAATGTATGATCTCTTCACAATCTGGCTTTCTTTCCTTATTAAAGCAAAATTCTGATGGCTATTAAAATAAATTTTACTCTTCAGATAAATGTACGTTTTAACGTGAGCATCAGTGAACTGCATCAGTGACTTTTGCTTTCAGAATTCATAAAACTCTCCCTTCTTTTCACAATCTATAGTCAGGAAAATAAAGCAATTGCCTACATAACAATGACCCCTTCACCTACTGCCCAGCCTACAATCAAAAATATTTGTATCATTCAATAAAAATCTTTATGTTAGGATCCATTGTGTCTGACATTGGGCAAATATATGAGGTAATAGAAACCCACTTTTTTCACCATCCTTTAGGGCAGAATAGACACACAACTAAATATTATATGAAAAGCTTTCTATACTTAAAAGTTCTGAAATTGTTTTCAGTTTGTCTTAACTAGCCACTTCCACCCAGAACTAATCATCTGTAATTTATAATTGTTCACCTTGGACAGTTATGCCAACAATACCACCACTGTTTATGTACAACAGAAATCCACTCCCTTGATATTATTTTTATGGAAGTTTTCAAACTATACACAATGAGTCATTCTTTATAATACTGATAACCCAAATTTACTTGCCTGTGTATCCACAACCCATGTAGTCTCATCCCTTTGATATGTAATACTAATCATGATTAAATTCACATTAAATGAATATTAATTGTTTATATCTAATGCTTATTTTTGTTAAAACAGCTTGAATCCTATCCTACATATGGGGGAAATCTAACCTCTCAATATTTTTCTCATTCATTTTCATTTCCAACTTCAACTCTGTTTCTGCTGAATTGTTATTGACAGACTCATGTCCCATTTATGAATGGTCCCTTTAGCCACCTGGACCCAAAATAGTCCACTTTCCTTCTTTTCCCTGACAACACACACACACACACACACACACACACACACACACACACACAAATAAAACAAAACAAAATTACAACAACCTTACCAGAACTGGTGTATAAAATATTTTAACGAAGATTGCAGAATACAATGAAGGTTTTATTTCACAACAACTTATAAGAAAACACTACACATCTGTTCTATAATGTTCCTTATTCATTTCAACCACTAGAATTTTTTCAATCATTTAATTTTTAATAGATAATATATTCTCATTGCAAAAGATAGAAAAATGTGGAAAGGAATCTTTCCCAGCCTAATCCTCCAGATTATTTCCCCAGAAGTAACCACTATTATTGATTTCTTATGTCCCCCCTATAGATAGTTCTTATTAGAAGTAGTATTTTCACTGACCAGTCCTTCTTTTCAATAGTCAATAAAAGGCTCTTTACTCCTCTCCCATAATATTTTAATGAAAATGGATAATCTTTATTAAAATCAAAACTGTATATGTTTATCATGTACAACATGATGTTTTGAAATCTGTTTACATTGTGGAACAGCAAAATCAAGGTAATTAATATCTCTATTACCTCACATATTATTTTTTAAGGTGAAAACATTTGCTTTTAGCAATTTTCAAGAAAGCAATCCATTGTTATTAACTACAGTAATTCTCCTTGACCCATAATTTTACTTTCCACAGTTTTAGTTATGTGCAATCAACTATGATCTGAAAATATTAAATGGAAAATTCCAGAAATAAATAATTCAAAAATTTTAAATAGCATGCTGATCTGAGAAGTATGATAAAATTGAGTGCCATTTGCTCCATTCTGAATAGTACATACATTGTCCCTTCGTTCAGTGTATCCACCCTACTTATCCTATCTGTTCATCAGTGACTTAGTAGTCATCTCAGTTATCATGTCAATTGTCACATTATCACAGTGTTTGTGTTCAAGAAACCCTTATTTTACTTAATAATGGCCCCAAAGCACAAAGGTAGTGATGCTTGAATCCACCATATGATAAAGAAAGGTCATAAATTATTTCCCTTAAGTAAGTGAAAGTTTTTAACTTAATTAAGATCTATGGTAAGAATAAGCTATGGGATTCCATATGGCACCAGGGCTAACTTGGAGGCTCAGTTCATAAGGCCAGCTTGGGACTTCTCAGGATAAAGCAGTGTTCAGACTAAAATCATTTTCAGTCTGATAACTTTTGTTTTTTTTAATTTTATATTTTGTGATAAAATCATCGTAACATAAAACTTACCATTTTAAAGTGTATAATTCAGTGGCATTAAGTATATTAGTAACTCCATACAACTTCCACCATTTTATGGTCCAAATCAGAACCCTGAACCTATTAAGCAATCCCTTCGCATTCTCTTTTCCCCTGCCTCCTACAAACCAAAAACTCTGTGTCTCTGTGGACTTACCTATTCTGGATAGTTCATGTAAATGGAATCCCAGTATTTGTGACCTTTAACATCTGACTTCTTTCACTAAGCATAAATTTCTCAAGGTCCATCTACTTTGTAGCAAATTTCATTCCTTTTTATGGTTAAGTAATATTCTATTACATGGACATATGACCTGTTTACCCATTCATCCACTGATGGAAATTTAGGTTGTTTCCATCTTTTTGCTATTGTGTAGAGTGCTGTCCTAAACATGTGTACAAGTTTTTGTTTCAAAATCTGCTTTCAATTTTGTGGGACATATACCTAGAAGTATAATAGTTGGGTCATAATGTAAATCTGCTTAACGTATTGTGAAATCCTCTCCATAACTTTGACGTTGTCTTCTCTTCTAAAATTTTTTTGGATATCCCACCACAGTTCTCTCTCGTTCACTGTGAAAACCCCAAACTCTTCTCTCATCTTCTTTTATAGAGTAGTTCAGATGGTTTCTTTCACACAATAAAATAAGTCCATCTTTACAAAACCAAGTTGTCCAACAAATGGTCGACTTCATAGGAGAGAACAATAGAACACAACCAAGAACACAAAGGAGAGCAGACAATAAATATCTTTTTTCTTTTTTAAATTCTTCCCTCACCATCACTCTGTTACAGAGAATGAGACATTTTTGCAGCTCAAGTTCCCTCTGGGCAACTCCCAAAGTCCTCTCTGTTCTCTCTGACCATCTAGAGCCCAGCCTTTTGTTCTTTTAGGGCCTCTTTTCATCACACACATTTTAGAGGAATTATTTGTGTCTGGCTACACCGCTTTACCACTGTCTTGCTTTTTACTACTATCTCTAGTACCCTATTTAGAAAATGAAAAAAAAAAATACATGACAGTAATTTTAAACAGGTAGTTTTATGTTTTTGACAGGAAACAGTTGTAATCTGACGGCAGAATGGCCCATGGGCATAGCAACAGCATGATGTGATTTGATTACCACTTCCTCCACACCACCTGGATATGCTGTGCATATAATCAATGTCCAATAATAACTTGCTCATTGATTTATTAAATAATTATTCAACTGGCATAAATTTCCAAACACCTTCCATATGTCAATGTCTTCAGCTAACTAAAATGCTATTTATATTTTAGAAAAACAAAGTCAAGTATTCACTAAAACTACATTTTTGCAAAGTAGTGATGAACCAAATTTGTCATTTTAGTTTTCTTCTGGGTAACTCATTTCAGTCAATACTATCTTTTCAAATGCCACGTAATAAGAATGAGCATCTCTGGTGTTAAAACATTCAACCTCAAAAGCTAAGAAAAGGTAAGCATTCTTGAAATATATTACAGTAAATTTTCTCTGCTTCCAAATAATGGGGAAAAGTCCAATATCATACCTGAACTTCCCAACTGCTCAATATTTCTAAAGAAATAGTTTTATTTCTTTTAAATATTATGTAGGAACAAATGCATCATAGGGGAAGATAAATAATATGTTCAGGTTTCCAAAAGATATTTAAAACAATTCCTATTATGTAGTAATTTTCTAAAACATAAAACCATCTTAATAAAAAATAATTCACTGTTTGATATAGAAGGTTAAGGCATCCTAAAAGAATGACATATTTCCTGAGTTCCATTTTTATTCTGAATTGTCCTTCACTACAAGAGACCAAAAAAAAAAAAATAGGTTTGAGATGATCCTCATAAAGAATATATATATTTTCTATGTTAGTAGGAACATGGCAAAGACCCTAGAATCCCACTGTACATTTACAGCTGCTTTAGATCAATGAATTTTTTCATTGCTTCACACATCAGAGGAGACCTCCTTTTTGCATAGCCCCTCATTGCAGATCATTTCCATCCATTTTCACATCTGAGTTACCAAGGACTTGGTCAATGCAAGTGGCAGAAAGTCAGCTCAAACCTGATCCAACCTGACCAAAGAGTCAGACCTACTTCAGGGGTTAAAGGACCAAACTGTCTGTCTGTCTCTATGTCTCTCCCATCCCTTGTGTTTGTATGTGAGATTTTTGCATTTTTATACCATTTCCTTTTATAAAAATTCTATATATTTTAGGTGTACATCTTGCTTTGCTATACATAAACATAATGAATGATTACCACAACCAAGTAAATAAACATACCTGTCTCCTCACATGTGTGTTTTGTCATTTGTTCAGCTGGATTGGGATCTCCTTCTAAAATGAACAGGAGACCATTATGACAAAGACATTCCAGTTTTCACCCCCAAAACAAAGAAAAAAGAGAGAAACTCATTGTTACGTCTTCTTGCTTTGGTGGTCGTGTTGTGTGTGTGTGTGTGTGTGTATGTGTGTGTACCCACACATGTGTGTAAAGGAGAGAATGGATGTATCTGTAAAAGGAGACTCAACTTTGGCCAACTCTGGACATTTCCTCTATCTCTTTGGCCAAAAAGACAAGGTATCTTCATTAAGCCCTTCACTAGAGTAGTAAGGGCACAGGAAAGGGGGCAAGGGACATTACTGACACTAGACAGAGAGGAAAGCCCGCTAGCAGTAAAAGCACAGCCAACCACATAGTTTCTCTTACATAGAGATGCCTTTGGATCTCAACGTGCCTACCAGTTGTCCTCTGAATACGAAATTCTCTATATTTCATGCACATTTTAAAATAAGCCACAGTTAACTGCAATTCTTATACATGTACACAATGCTCTTCTTGAGATTATTTCAACCATCCACCATCAGGCACCTCAACTGAAGCCCTACAGGGATTCAGAAGAGCAAGGGATGTGTCCAGCTGTGATTTCCAACTGTGTTCAGGGCCTGAGGTTCAGTGCCCAAATCAGATGAGGTTTTTACTAAGAAACATCAGCTTAGTGGAAGTGTTTAGGACTGGTAATTTCCACTTTTGTGTAGGTTTATGTTTGACACCCAAATTCAGCAGAAAATGCCCAATGCTCCTTCCAGTGCAAATTGTGAGTCATACATCTTCCTTTAGGTCCCTGACAGCACTTATAATGGGGAAAAAGGGGACTAGAGGTTTGGAAGGAAGGGTCCTCTGAGAATCCTGGGAAATGAAAAATCAGGCAAGATAGGAGACAAAAATTGCAGTTTCCAGAAAGGTGTCTTCATGTGTGATTCACCAAGGTATCAGCTTGTAACAAAAGATGGTATGAAGAGCAGTTTGAGGTAGAAAAAATAAATATGTAGAAAAACAGAACCTAAAGTAAACGAAGTAAACACAAGTGGCCTAACAAGACCAGGCAGTGATAGGAACTAGTCAAGGTAGCCAAGAAAGCTCAGGTCCATGCCCTAGCGAAGGCTCATAAGGGCAATAACTGGAGTGCACAATTATCTTCAAGTCCCTGCTCACCACTTTCAATGTCTGTGTGTGCTTCAGACTGTATCCCTTTCCCATTTATTTTTCCAGTTTTCAATCATGTAATATCATTTCCTCACATTCATGGCGATTTGACCAAAAGCCAGAATTTTATACAAAAGATCATAGAGCTCATCTGAGACTCTGGATGAGCATAAACAATCTGGTATTGAGCTGTTTCAAAGTCAGGCATTAGGTTTTATACAGACTTCTCCATATCAACGGTCACTGGTAGGGTCTGAATGTTTGTGTCCCCCCACCCATATTCCTATGTTGAAATCCTGCTCCCAAAGTGGTAGTTGTTGGGGTCTTTGGGATGGTGACTAGGTTTTGAGGGTGATGCACTCATGAATGGAATTAGTGCCTTTCTGGATGAATCCCCAGAGAAAACCTACTCCTCTGACATAATGAAAATACAGCCCAATGAACCAGTGACATGGGCCCTTGCCAAACCCTGAACCTGCAGGGTTTGGTACTTCCCAGCCTCCAGAACAGTAAGAAATAAAGTTCTGTTGTTTATAAGCTTCTCAGTCTACCGTGTTTTGTAACATCTTCCTGAACAGACTGAGGAGGTCACCTTTACCCCAAAGGTGTGGTCCTCCAGAAAGACCAAGTGGAACCATGAGCATACACCTGGCCCTCCCTTTCTGGTGGTCTTTGGACACTAGTTTCTCACTGGATAGCCCCCTGAGACAGACTGACAGAAATTTTACTCAACTCCTAACATCTCAGTGGTCACTTTTTGATTGAGTTAATGCTTAGATGAGAAAAGTGATAACAAATGACAGTTTCATTTTACCTTTTTCTTCTTCTGGGTTCTTGGCCCCTCGAGTCTTGGTAGCTCTCTAATCCTTTTTGACAGACATTTTCTTTGGAGGAACGAAATTGGTCTGGAATAAGCCAGTCCCACCCCTATAATTTTAATCTCTCTGAAGAGAAGCCTTCTCTGATCCTTTTTTTCACTTTTTCATACCCTACATTTCTATTACAATTTCATAGTCAATAGCACCTAAAATAATACTTTTTCCTGAGTTTTCTAAATGTAAAACGTTTAGGTTCCCTATGTAGGTGACAATATCTCTGAAGACAAGATTCAAATTGTACATTTTTTTCACTTCTGATGTCCCCTGAATGATTTCATAGTACTATCATTGGTACTATTCAGAAGTAGTGAAGTAAGCATTTAAAAGATTGGTTTCTACCTGCATTCCAAACTGGTAAACCCCTCTACATTTCTTACCCAACATTTGCACTCTTAGAAATCTTTGCTACAAACATCCATGTGTGCACTTGAAGATGCATATGCTTATCTATTCCACTGACCATGCCCACACAACACTAGTCTGCTATAATTTTCTACCTCTGAAACATTTTACTCTGAATACACATATATGTGTGCATCACTGTCCTTTACCAGAAACAATGTCCCTGTCAAAGTATGTGCATTTGTGTTTTCCCTAGGCCTTGAGTTCTCAGGGAGAATTGACGAGAATCCCAGCCAAAATTGTAAATGTCTCAGCTAACATTGCTGTCCGTCTCATCCAGTGTCAAGCACATTCTGCAACAAGTGTTGTTTACTCAGCTGTGGCCTCTTTTTTCTGCCATTTACTTTGTGCTCTGGCAAATAATATTGACATGACTGCATATCAAAAGTATGCACATGGCAATGCTGGGCCTCCTTCAAAGAATAAAAGGAAATGCATTAGATGGATGTTTAAAAAGCAAGGTTTATCGTGACTCCAGTTGCCTTCTGGGAAAAGATAGGAACGTTGGGGGTTAAAGAATAGCTGACAATTTGAGGTGTGCGTGAGTCCTTTAACAAAGAAGGAGCATCATAAAGAATGACTGCAGCCTGGATGATTGGCCAAATATTTTAGGGGATATATCTAGAAGAAACTAGGGCAAAAGAAAGGTTAGGATTTCAGAGAATGTGAAAAGAAAGGAATAACAATTGATAAAGAATGAAACAAGAACACATCTCCATAGAGACTGGGCTCGAAGTCTCGTTAGCTCTCTATAGTACCAATTTCATTTGTGTTTCCATTTTAATTTATGCTTCTCCACTTCCCAAATCCTCACAGGGACTGTGTGTACAAAGATTTCCACTCCAGAAGGGAAGGTTTAAATAATAATAGAAATCCTTACAAATAAAAACTACCACTTAAAAAACATATAGCAAAAAATATATACTAGCCAGTATCATCAAGACATTTTAAATTTTAAAAAATTGCAGAAAAATACAGTAAAACCTCAGGTTCTTTTAAATATTCTGTGACTTTATAGCTCTATAGTTAATACAGTGGTCTACATTTACAACATACCTATATCTATATGCCATGGAAAAGTTCTAGAAGGATACACATTGTTATTGACTGATGTTATGTCCCCTGCAGTCCTAAGCCCCAAGGTGATGGTTTTAATAGACGGAGCCATTGAGAGGTGATTAAGTTATGAGGATGGAGCCCCACTGAATGGGATTAGTGCGCTTATGAAAGAGAACACAGAGAACTTTTCTTCATGTGAGATTACAACAAGAAATCAGTCATTTGCCACCCATAAGAACATCCTCCCAGAACCCAACCATACTGGCACCAGAGTCTTAGACATCTAGCTTCCACAACTATGAGAAAATAGTTAGTTTAAACCACCCAAACTATGGTGTTCTATTATAGCCTAAGACACATACTAAATGTTATAGGGATGTAATTTCATTCTGGGTCCTTAATAAAACGTGGCACAGAAAAAAACTAAGTCCCTATGACAGGAATACTGGCCTGGTTACCCTCACGTTTAATCCCTGTGGGTGTTGCCCTTTAGACTTCCCTTGTTTCAAGAAAGTCCCTCTCTTCACTTTAAGTTATTCCTAATCAATGATTTAATTTGACCTTTTCTACTTCTCTTCTATTTAAAAGAAACAACTTGGTATGCAACTGCTCCCACCCAAATTAAATTTGGGATCCTGAAAAGAGAAAGAGATGCATGAAAATGATCTTGAATTTTTTATTGAGAAAAAAAATAGCAAATTACATCATATTATGTATTGTGGTATTTTAAGATGATTCCTGATTAATTGTTGTGGGATTTTTTTAAGGACATGTTTTCTTGGAAGTATCATTTCCGATATCCTTCTAAAAACAAAATAAGTTGAAGTACAAAATTCTTTCCAAACCATAAAGTCATCTCCAGAACAATTTCTCAAACAGTTGGTTGAAATAACTGATCAAAGCCATTATAAACAGCACTGATAAAATATGTCACAAAGGCAAAATGGAAGGAGTGAGAGTACTTGATTGAGTTTCCTTATGTGGAAGAGAAACTCATTAGAAACAAGTTACGTTTAGAAATATTTTGGGGCTGGGGAGATAGCTCAGTCGGTAGAGTGATTGCCTCTCAAGCACAAGGCCCTGAGTTTGATCCCCAGCACTGCAAAAAAAAAAAAAGAAATATTTTGTTTTCTTCTGATACAAGTAAATATGCTGAAATTTCCTAATTAAAAATGTTATCTAAAAATTAGATTGGTCAGTGAATATTGTATGGGGAAGAAGCATTAATATAGACAAAAACAAAGCAATCTATACATTGTAAATTTACTTAGCTTACAGTATATTATTTGTATTTCCTTCTACCTGACATCAGTTTTCATTTAAAAAAATAATCCTGAAAAATGCTTAGTATACTGCAAAAGATTTTTTAACTGCTCAAAAATTTTTAAAGTTTTGAACTTTTAAGTCACAAAATCATCCCAGCAAAACAAATTTTTAAAAATCAGTAGATTTAACTACTGAAAATTAAATTACTACCATTCATAAAAAGTTAATATAAAAATATTTCTCATCAGACCAATGGGGAAAATGGTACTATAACTATGACAATGTACTAATCTATTTTAAACTCATGAATTAAAAAAATAGATTCCAAAAAAATTAAGCCAAAGGCATCAATGGGAAAATAAAATGCTAGCAATAATTTTTTAATAGCCTATAGAATGTTGGCACAGGATCAGTACGATTGTCATTGATATACTGTGACAATATTGTACACTTCCATGGCATTTATGGAAAGAAATTCAACAGTTGGATTAAATCATGGGTTTTTTTAGCGTTCTCAACCCGTAAATTTCCTCTTTAGGAATTTATTATAAAATACAGAGGAACAAAGAATAACCTAAACACAAACATTTTATTATTTAATATTTTCTAAAAATAAACACAAAGAAGCTGTGTATTTATTATTAGGGAAAAGTCTAAATAAGAACATTTATACCATGAAATATTATGCAACCATTAAATGATACTGTCACTAAAAATTTTAATAATGTGGGGGAAACTCATTATATAATTATGATAAAGTAGGAAAGCAGGATGACATTATATATCATCATAATTATATAATGAGAGTTCCCCCACATTATTAAAATATATATTTCTACATATAAATATATATTTATATATGTATATACATGTAATACAGTATGTATACATACATGTATATATACATATATATGTATATATATGCCCCTCAAAAAGAATTTCCTGCACTGTATCTCTGCATCACCAAACTATAAGTCTCTTGAGGACAGAACACACAGACATACACACACACTTTCAATCCTCAGTGTACATAGCACATTATCCATGATCAGTGCATATTTTTAATACTCAAATGAACTAGTCAAATAAGTATTAATACTAAAGGGATAAAACAAATTTTTCAAAGCTCTAACAATTGTGTATTATGAACTTTTTTCATTTTTCAAGTTTTGACAATAAGCATTTATTCCATAAAATATTAAAGAAACATCTCAATTACTGATGGAAAAGATAAATTTCATAGCCACTTGTAGAAACCAGAGAAATCTGACCAAGTTTTGCTTTCTGTTAAACATGGATTAACTTTACATTGCCAATAGAGTGCATATTGATTTTAATGGGCCTTTGAGTAAGGAGTGGAAGAGAGACTACACGGTCCCAATTGTGTTTAGGTAGCTTCAATTGCACTCCTTTATATTAAAGTGAAAGAAAATAGTAAATAGCTACAGACCCACAAAAGGAAGCAAACTGACAAACACTATGGAGAACAAATAATCCCCAGGCTGAATCCTGGCCTCTGACTTACATGAATGCCACTCATTCACAAAGAGGAATTTAAGTTTTAGTCCAGATAATTTTCTTTTCTTCTTTCTATGCACACCCCCACCCACTTCCTGTGCTAGGGATCCAACCCTGGGCCTCATGTACACTAGGCAAGCTCTCTACCATTGAGCTATTGAACTATACCCACAGACCTAGTCCAGGTAATTTGCTGGGTCAGAAGAATTCAATCAGAAAGTCGGTTTTTATGCCCCCGTCATTACCTGTGTGAATTTTTCAAGAAGCTCAGCACATAGCCTTGGTTTACCCCCTAGCAACAACAGAAGATAAAAATTCACTTGTTTAAAGGGTGCCAGATCTCTCAAAATACCCTCCAGCTGCCTAACGGATATATGGGAACACCTGAGTTCCTCAGTCTCTTATTAAATTAAAATATTCATATCCAAAATGCAGCAATTGCTCAAAATGCATTTGTATTAAAAGCCTTCCAATGGGTTGAAATGATAGAAGCCAATATATATTTCATGGATGACATTATGTATTTTTGTACTAATATTAATTTAATGAATACTTCTGTTTTTTACAGATTGGCTAATTCATTTTTTATTTCCTATAGTTTGGGTCAGATCCCTTAGTAATTGGCCTGTAGGCAACTTCACATGAAATGCAGTTTGTTTGTTTTTTTTCTGGAGGTCTAGATGATGTATGTTATTAAACAGTTGGCTTATGAAAGAAAATTTCTACTCTGATATCTGTGTCAGATAATGAACCCTGGAGGGTTGCCATCTGGTTCATGTATTTTTAATAATTTCAAGATTACATTACTGTAGTTCATATCTATAATGTTATTTGTTTTATTTAGTTCAGAGTTAAAATGAGTCAAAATAAAACCAGAATTACTAACTCTATATGATTGAAAGCGTACGGATGAGGACAACCAATTTCTTGTAATAAAAAACAACATTTATGGGGTTGAAGGTGTAGCTCAGTGGTAGAGTGGTTATTTAGTATGTGCAAGGCCCTAGGTTCCATCCTCAGCTCAAAAAAATTACACACACACACACACACACACACACACACACTCATACACATCTATCTTACAAATGTAGGTTCAATTGGAAATCAACACAAAATGTTAATTCTTTTGCTTTTAAGAAATTAGTGAAATTTTCCAATATTGGGACAACTTTGGAAAGTATCAGTACTAAACATTTATTTTTTAAAAATAAGCAAAAGTTAACAGCCTCAAATTAATATTTATATTCTTCCATAAGAAAGATGTGAAAGATATTAAACCTGGTGAGTGAGCGAGTCAGACACCATGTTGTCACTTTTAACAATTAGAAAACTCCAAAGGACTTAGTTGATGCTGCTCACAGAGCAACTCACTCAAGAAAAGAAAACCAGAACAGAACATTAAAAAGAGTATCTTTTTGTGATCTTTTCATTTGTTTTCTGCGTGAGAAATGTCAATTTTTTATTTACATTTTAAATTTCTTTGTTTTCCCATACTGTCTTTTCTCGACTCATTATAATTGGTAGTATCAAACTGTACTTTGCGCTAGTGCAATTCGAAATAAGAAAAACATCTGACAAAATATTTTTACTGAAATGGTTAGGCAAATCATAATTTGACATATTACTAATTTAGAAATGAAAATTGAACTTAAAATATTAAATATTGTCTTTTAATGTATTTGATGCTTACTGAAGAAATACATTCTCAATTCTGTGTTAACACAGAATAAAGTTAAAAGAGAAAAATTGAAAGCATTTTTATATCCACCCTCAGAGAAAATGGCTTAATAGTGATTGATGTTGGTGTATCTTCTTCAATTTATATATAAATAAGCAGACAGATTAATATAATGCACACATAAATATACACATTTACATAATTTAAAACATTGCATTTTTCTGGTAGACTCTATCACCTACTCGTGTTTTCAGTTAACATTAATTTTAATATATCACTTTAAGTGACCATCCATTACAGATCACATTAATGCACTATAAAATTTTTAAGCTTTAAGCTTTCTATTGGTTCATATTTATGTTGCTTCCATTTTTCCAACTTTTTACAGAAATACTTATCTAACTTTCTGAATAGACTGAATGGATCTTAAAATGTGAAAATAAGGTCCAAGGGGCTCTTGGTACATATTGCTAAATTATTTTCCATAAAGATTCTAACAGTTTATGCTGTCATGCCTGTCTTATCATTTTTTAAAACATATGTGACTTTAGTGCTTGAAGAATGGCCCTGATTATGAATTGGTACGACCTTGATTGCCTGTAAGTTCCAACACATCCCCACATGTATATTTATTGCTGTATAAATTTTTCATTCATGTCTGTTTTTTTCGGTTTGGGGAAATTTTGATTTTTTTCATGTTTGTCTTTTCTCTGTCTGTATCTTCATCTCTTTTTACACTGCTTAAAGGTGGGGGGAAAATAAAATGTCAGTCATGCTGTATTGAATATGAAAGAAGGGCGTGGGAAGATTTCACGCCGTCCTTGGCTGAAAGCCTGGGGGAGCTTTATGCAGTTCAGAGATTAGGGTCTCCTTAAAAGAGAGCAGGAAAAAGAACTCAGAGGTAGAATTATACATTTAAAATAATTTCTTATTTTACAGATAAGGAAAGTAAGATATAAAATGAGACTCCTGGTAAGACCAAGGAAAGAATGAAAAACAGGTCATCCTACCACAGATTAACACTGATTCACCTGTGGAGAGAGAGAATCTTCTAGATTCCTTTGGCACTATACCTCAGGCCTGTCCTGTCAGAACCAGATCACATAGTAGGTTTGGGGTGGGGAACTGCCAAGTTGTCACTTTTTCCTCCAAACTTTTGGATGATATAAATATTTCATTGATATGTAAACTGTAATTAATGTACTAAAAGATTCTGACTGATTCTGTCCTGGGCTTAAGATTTGACCTTGTTGGAAGCCAACTTACTCTACCAGAAGGCAGCTTGACAGAACAAATCTGCCAAACATGGAGATGATACAAAGCTGATTAAGATGACTCTGGCAAAAACCCAATGAACTTTCAATTCTAATGTGCTGATATTTAGAGAGTAGTACTTAATATCATGAAGACAAATTACAGTAATTGGATCAAAGTGCAATCAGCAAAGGTTTGCACTGGGAGCCCACCTGTTTTTGAAGATTCTTAGTTTTGATGGATCTAAGCTGAGGTTTCCAAATCTACAAAGTGAAGGTGGACTGGGATTGCTATGAGTTTCTGTTTCTTCTTGCATAAAAATAGCTAACAAGGTTATATTATGCATTTCTACTCCGATCACTTGGATCATTATGGATAGAAGAATTCTCAGTCAATAATAGAGACCATCAGAATTAGTGTCACTCAACTATGTCTGTCATATGGCCAAGAGAAGAAAACAACTGCCAAACATTTGTCATATCTCTGTGCCATTACCAATATTCCAAAAAGACATAACATAAAGGTGCTTATGGGCACAAAGAATAAAGACCAACTAGTTTCCCAACATTGTGAATCCATGGACTTCATTATATATAAATCTTATCCCTGATTCTGTTCTAGGATTACCTTACAGAAAAATAAAAGCCACCTTGAAACTTCTTTCCCAGGATTATATGACTTAATTTTTAATATACTTTCAGAAAAGTAAAATTTCTCACTTAATTTTTCAGTTCTTTCCCTCTTTGATTTATATCAAAACTCTCCCTGGACATTTAAAACACATGATTCGGAGATTTTACAAGGTCCTCCCCAGTTCACAGTGAGTTTAACAAACATGAGCAACCAGCGTGGATGTTATCACAGCCCTTAATCCACTTTTCTTACCAGAAACATTGATGCTTGCAGTTATAAAGTGTTAACAACAAATGTATGTTAAATGAAATGAAAATATAAATCCAAAGTAAGAGGTACATCGCTGAAGAAAGTAATATATAAATGAAATACAAATATAACCCTGAAATAACTTTCACGTTTCTCAAGCAAAAGTAATTTATACTTTTTTAAACATGCAATTTACTGACAGTGCCTGTAATCACAGCAATTCTCACATTAGCATAGGCACATGCTCTTAACTCTGTAGTGTGGCAGTTCATTGAACCAATCTTTTTCTGTTGTTGCTATTCAGATCTTGATTTTAACATACACATATCCTAAAATAACATGAGTGAATAAATTGAGTCTTGTTCTTTGAAATATCTTCATATTCAACCCATGTATCCCTTTCGAAGTAAACTGCAGCCATATATTAGCATTTACAGCACACATACTTCAATTTTCAAGGCACATGTCAGACCCATGGAAGAAAATAATTCATTATGACACCTGTGAAAAAGCTCCTGAATCCATTCACCCAGATCTTTTCTTCTAACTTCCAAATGCTCATTTTTAACCTTCTGTAGACAAAGGCATTGATATTCAATGTTCCTAGTTTTATTATAGTATCACCAACCACTTTTAAACAGACAATTCTCCTGTTCTTATTTTCTTCCTTTTCCTACAGGAAATGCCGCCAAGTCATTTTCCTTAATATTTTTTCACCCATTATTCCTCTCATTCCTCGTGGACCTACTCTAACCACCTTATTAACTACAAAATCAAGAGGCCAAACGCAATTATATGCCCTACTCTACATCCTCAGGGGTACAAAAAATATTAGGTATGTAAAACCCTGGCAGGCTCACTTAGCACTTCAATTCAAACCCTGTAAACCAAAGTTCTCTCTGGAAACAGCTCTTATCATCCACTGTTACACCTTGAACTTGCTAAACTTTGAGGTCAGTGGTAGAAGCAGAGTGCAGGGATTTGAGGGTTACTTTTGTTCCTTTCTTTTTATCCATAAACAGCTATGAGAAATGTACCAATTACAAGGTCCTAACTCAACACTGATGGGACCTCTTAGGAGACCCCTTAAAATTCGTGAATACGAGGACTTAAGATGTAGTACCATGGCACACTTGAAGGCCTGGGTTCAATCCCCAGCGCCAAAAACAAAAAGAACTTGGAAATGCACAGCTTTCTCCCACCACTACCCCATTCCTGAACAAAGGTGTTGGAAAGAGCGCGCAACAGAAGACCTTAAAAGAGGGTCCCCTTTCTTATAATTCTACATGAAAAATGTTATTCGTCACATATTGCACCAGATCCTGTGAAATGCAACCACATTTTTCAATGAAAGGAACCAGTGCCATTTGGATAAAGGCTGTTTCTAGTTGTGGGCAGTAAACATAAAAGATGAACCTTAAGCATCTTATAGTGTCAGAGAGTAAAGAAGTGCCCCAAAAAGAAAAGAAAAAAATATATATCACAATGATAGAGATATGTCATTGAGATACAGGGGGACATTAGACTCACAGCTCTAAAAGATAAGGTCTGATGTAAATATCCAAGATATTATGTATTGAGAACTCAGAACCAAAGCCACGCTGTTAGGGCAGAGAATTTCCAATGGGCATCATGTGCTAACCCAAGAACCACTTATCTAGCAAAAAATCAGAGTACAGATACTGACAGTGGGAACTGAAAGTGGTCTGAGCATTACCAGAGTCAAGTCACTCTCAACTTCAGGAAGCACAGGGAAGAGTGAGAAGGCTCTTATTTCAAATTTATCCACGTTCCTGACTTGCAGAGATAACAGACAAATTGGGGTTCTCAGATTGTTCTGATAAAGCAGTGTTTTCTTCAGGACTGATTTTGCATACAAAATTCCCAATAACAGTTGACATGGGAATGTAGGTGGAATACATATGGTGGTAATGTAGAGAAACCATTCCCCCATCTTCATCCTGGTCCCTTTTAGTGCTCCATACCAATACATACTTCTGCCCTGAGCAATAAACTATTTCTGTATTATGCAAGATTACTGAGAAACACAAAGCAGATATCAGTCCATATGTGTCTGCTCTGCCTTGAATAAACAACAGATCCAGTAGTAATAAGAATAATTGCATTATGCTTCTAAAAATTTCATGAGGAAATGAGTCTGCAGTTACTAACAAAATGAGTTTCCATCTTACAATGATGTTGCAATCTTTGCATCACTTGACAAGATTATGATACTTTAGACTTTCCAAGATTGGGTCCACTTTAAGCAGTAGAGAGGAGTAGATCCTGAAGAAGCAGGTAGTGTTTGATGTCGAGCCAGGAAAGAACCTCTGACCAAAATGGATCAAGAAGTCATCAGTCTTAACTCTCATGCACTTGGAGGTTGAGGGACACAGATGTTCAAAGGGGACTGTTTAGGTGATGAACAGAGTGAGACAGGTAGTGTATAAAGAGTGTATCTCGTCCATGGGAATGGACCAGGTCTAGAATCTAGAGTAGGGGTTGGGAAACAACTGGCCTGCAGACCAAATTTGGTCCTACCTGTTTTTCTAGAGCTTTATTGGAATGCAGTCCATTTATTCACAAATTATCTGTGGCTGCTTTCCCACGGCAGAGCTGAGCAGTTGTAACAGAGATGTGATGATCCACAAGCCTGAAATATTGACTACCTAGACCTTGATAGAAAAAATTTGCCAACCTCTGATATAAAGAGCAAGATGCAAGCTGGATTATCCAGAATATTTGGGATATTCTCTATGATTGTTTTCCTTTTTATTCCTGATTTTTTTGGTAAGCATTATAGAAAAATGTCCAACTATATCAACCAATAACAAGGTTCTTTCTCTAAATTTAGACCAGAAAGTTGAAGGACAAACTTCATCCACCCCTGGAGGCTGGGTGAAGCTATAATGGGGCTAGCAAGTAATCTCTAGAATGATCTGAATGTGCAAAGCACCTATCCCTGCCATGATATTCTCCTCAGAGGCCCACCTCAGAGGGCAGCATTTCTTTACATATTCTATCTATGATTTTATATCTCTTGTCTTATTGTGAAAGAAATAAAGGATGCTTACTATAATAAAATACACGAAATAATTTTTAAAGAAGACTAAAGTCACAAGTTAGCTTTTTAACTGAGAATTATATTCTTTACCACGTTTCGAACAAGCTCTTTCTTCAAACCACTGTGGTTAAGGCTGTATTAGCATAATCAGGGTATAGCCTGCCAGACTCTAATAATATTTGCAGTCCTAGGTGTGGTTATAAAATATGAATGACCATCATGTGTGTTCAGCAGGGCTAGTTCTCATTCTGTCATTATTTATTCATTCATTCAACAAACATTCATTGAACACCTACTTTAAACCAGTTCCCTGCTTAGGAGCTTACATTCCATAAAAGGCACATCCACAGTACAAGTCAAGTGCTTTCTGAAATTTTCTCTGTGTGTCTGGTGTCATGCAGAGCAGAAGCAGCTGTTTTTCTTTGGAGTTCACTTCGATGGAAATAGAGGTTGTCAAATGTATATAAGAGAAAACTATTGACAAGGTGCTGATGCCTCTATTTTGTCAACATTGAAGAGCTCAGAGAAAATTCCACCTGTGTTCTCTGCCTTTTAAAAACGAGTTTAGGAGTTGAACAAACATGGGCAATCAAAATTAAATGGACAGAAGACACTTGTTATAAGAAAAGTCTTCCATTTTTGAGAGGGAAAATAGAAAGAAGAGTCCTCATTGGAGAAAGTAGAGGAAGCATGCATAGGCTAAAGGGATAAGACATTAGACAATTTAACAGGAAAACAGTAATATGTCTACTCACCTTCACTGGGGAGGTATTATACAGTGAGTGCCTTGACATTACGAGAGAGAAATGAAGTCAGTAGGTGAAGACTTTTGCCAGCCAACTTATCACTGTCCCTCCCACAATTGATAAGAGTATCATTATTGGTATGCTAATGGGAATTGACCCCCAAGTGACAATCAAGATCCTTGCTAATTCAGCCCTGGAGTAGATTGACCTCAGATGCCCCAGCAGGCCCATAGCAGGGTGAGCTGAGCTGCACAGGAACCACAAGCAACAGGTAGAAACACGGGCACAAATTCTAAAGCATTATTCCTCCTAACAATGTTCCATCAATGTTTAAACCTTTTTAAAGGAAATACTTATATTTAATTTCAAAAATCATGGTGAAAATCCCTTTGCTTTGAAATCAGAACCCAATCAGATGTGCCACTTTAAGGTTGTCAAATGCATTCTGCTTTACCAGGAGGAAGAGCAGAAAGAGTTTAGGAAAATGAGTTAGTCTGAGTCTCCAAAGAAATCATGGGAGAGGGGAGGGAAAATTTTAAACCAAGAGAATGTTTCAAAAGGAAAGAATGAGAAATGAATGTCACTGAAACCATATAAGTCGATTATTTGTTTAGACAGAGGGAAAGAACCCCACATAGATTTTAGAGTTTTCTTTTGTATAGCACATACTTAGCTTTCCATTCAAAGTTTCCTAGTCTGTACTTGATATGCAGAACCAAATACATCTAAAGTTAAGTAGTCAGCGCTAATATAATATTAGTCACTGTGTAGTTACTGAAAAGACACATTTGTCATTATAAAGGAAACTGCACAACTCTTTAATACACCTTCCATGCTAAGGAAACGTTCATTTCTTCTGGGGTATCATTTTTTTCAAATTGCTTTGAGGCCTGTTAGATGTTTGTGGAATTTTCATAAACAAAGAAAGTTTTCAAATAGTTTTGTGAAATTCTGTAATTTGCCAGAGGGTATATTTCTGACTCGTTCCTTTTTATTTTTCTTACTCCAAATTACATTTCCATCCATACCCTGTCACTCTGCAGTTCTCGCCCACAGCAAGTGAAAAGTGAACGCTTTGTTTAGTAATTATTTATCGAGCAGCCTGTGGTTAGTATGGTACCTGGCAAATAGTCAGTGCTCAATAGCAAGCCCTTGGATGCATCTCGGGGATGTGTCCATGCCAAGGGCACTTTAGAATATATTGAATGGAATACAGGTTCTGTCTCTAGGTAGGATCTAGAAAATAGAACACCATGAAAGTTGTTCAGAGAAAAATCATCATGGAAATTCAGAAAAGGAAGAATATCCTCTGTTGGGGGTTTCAGTGAAGTGCTTCCGGTAAGAAGGCCTTAAACTTGGGCTAGAATGATGTTTTTATTTAGATCTGGGGAGTCAGAACAAGATCATCATGGGCTAAAGGGATTCACAAAGCTTAAGCACAGGGTTGGGGAAAATGTATGGACACATCAGTTCCCAGTCAGTTATAGATAAAGAATTATAATGTGCGCTACTGAAACTGCAAGAAAGAACAACAAAAAAGATAAGAGATAAAATTATCAGTGCAACATAGATGTTTCTTTTCTTTGACAACACAGTATTAAGCACCTATGAGATTCAAGAACTAGTTACAAAAAGATAAATAAAATTTTTGCCCTCAAGTTTCTCACAATTTAGTGGTAGAGACAAACATATCATTTAATATTTTAATGTAAGTACCATGATTAAAGCAGGCATGGAGAAGGAGCATCTGATTTTAATTGGGCTGGACTGTCAAGGAAGGCATCCCCAAAAGATAAATGGAACTCTTCCTTGAAGGATAAAAGCAGTTTTCTGGCAAGTAAGGTGAGTGAATCAGGGAGGCCTTTTAGACACAGGCAAGGATGCCTGGGTAGGCACTGCAGTGAGGTTCCTCACAATTATATTCAACATATTGTACCCAGGGTGGGTTATTAACTACAAATCCTTTTAAAACTTGCTTTTTGAACACTTGCTTTCTAAATAACATAAGCTAAGGATGTAGCTTAGTGGTAGAGTGCTTGCTTCGCATGTACAACAACTTAGGTTTAATCACCAGCACTGCAAAAATAAATAGATGAATAAGTAAATGAGACATAAAAAATTCATTCACTGAACAAATATTTATTGAACCAAGTGCCCACATAAGTTTATCAGCTTTTTTGGCTTTCTCCCTGGCTTTACTCATGTGGTTTTCTCTGCCTGTATGTCAGTCTCTTCCATTTTCACCCACAAAATGTCTGTCCATCCATCATGGCTCATCCATTCAAAAATCGTCATCAGAATGAAACTTTTGCTGATAGCTCAAACTGTTCCCACTTCTTTTGAGTCCCCCAATACAGTTTCTGTGTACTCTCTTGTTATACTTACTACATTTTTCTTTACATAATTACTCTTATACAAAAAGTTTGTAAGGACAGATATTGTATTTTACTTTTATTTTAGCCTATTGAAGATTAGACTTCTTTGCACCAACAACATTTGCTGAAATGAGTTGAGGAGATTGTTAAAAGAATAAATCAAATACATATGTGTGGGTCAACGTTTCTCTGTTTCCCCTTGCCTGTGTATCTAATTACTGAAAAACATGTTCATAACTGTAAAGGAAACTACAGGACTACAGAACACTCTTTCCTTGCTGAGAAAATGTTCCTTTTTTCCAAGGTATCATTTTTAAAACTGCATTGAGGCTTTCTAGACGTTTTTTGAGATTTTCATAAACCAAGCAAAATTTCTATATTTTACAAGACAGTCAGTTGTCATTTAGAGTTGTTCACTAAAGATGCATGTTATAATCACTACAGCAATGGCAAAAAAAAATGCAAGAAAATACAGCCAAAAAGAAAATAGAGCATTAAAAAGATATGTTAAAATTTATTTAATGCAAAAGAAAGTAATAAAAAGAAATAGAAGAATGAAAAATAAAATGAATAGAAATGAGATAAATACAAGTGTCAAAATACATTGGTGACTGGATTTAAAAACAATATCCAATGTATGCTGTCTACAAGAAATGACCATTAAATTCACAGATACAAATAGCTTGAAAGTAAAAATAATCAAACCGTAAACATAAGAGTTTGAGTTATTATATTAATATATTAACTAACTTAATATAAGAAAAAAGACATTAAGAGAAAAATACTGGATACAAAAAAGATCATAATAATACATTGTAGTAAGAAGTACCTTTAAATATGTGTGTTTTTAAGGTAGTCATAAAGCAAACATTGACAGAATTTTAAAAAATAAATTACCAGTTGGTTACTGCCTTTAATACTTAATTCTCAAAAAATAGTTTTTAAACTCACCAAAAATCTGTAAGGATATAATATACAAAGAGTGACTTTAGTTAACAATTACTGCTAATAATGAACTGTATCGTTTACTTCAAGTTTGCTAACAGAATAGATCTTGCTATACTCACTACACATACATGAAACAAGCAAGAATAAATAAATGTGTTCTGAATGTGTTGATAATTTGGAGTAATCATTTCATTATATATTAATATATCAAATTGTCCACACTGGGTATGTTGAATACATACAATTTTATTTGTCAATTATGCCTCAATAAAGTTGAGGACTAAAACAAATATAAAAGCTAAGTATAGCGGTACCCACCCATAGTCCCTGCTACTTAGAGATTGAGACAGGAAGATCTTTTCAGCCCAGGAGTTGGAGGCTATCCTGGGCAACATTATCAGTTAATTTGACCTAACTACCCACCTAGGGAATAGACACGAATTATCAGTGTCAAGAATAAAAGAGGGATTGGGGATATAGCTCAGTTGGGAGAGTGCTTGCCTCACATGCACAAGGCCCTGGGTTCAATCCCCAGCACCACCACCAAACAAAAAAACAAACAAAAAAGGAATGAAAGAGAGGTCATTATAGCAGATCCTATAAGTATCAAAAGGATGATTTTTTAAAAACTATGCACTATGAACAATTTTATACCTAAAAAACTGTCTACATAAATTTCTTCAACAAATTTCAAACTGTCTCAAGAAGAAATTTAAAAATCAGAATATACCTATATCAAACCAGAAAATTAAGGTGGTTATTAAAAACATTCTCACAAGCCAGGCATAGTGGCACACGCTTTTCATCCCAAAGACTCAGAAGGCTGAGGCAGGAGAATTGTGAGTTCAAAGCCAACCATAGCAGAGAGACCCTGTCTAAAAAAAAAAAAAAAAAAAAAAAACTATATATATATATATATATATATATATTTATATATATATAAAATTTATTTTAAAGAACTGGGCTTGTGGCTCTGTGGTTAAGTCCTAGGTTCAGTCCTCAGTATCAAAAAAAAATTTTTTTTCAAAAAATAGAGAACAATTCAACTCATTTTTAAAAAATGGATAACCTAATACTAAATTAAAGATACTAAAGGAAACTAAAATTAAGGACAAACATCTTTCATGAAAACACACATACTTTAACAAATTGTTAAGAAACTCAATCCATCCATGCCTAAGAGTATGATACATCTTCACCAAATGGGGTTTTCACTGGTAATACATGGTAGACATAACAACTAAAAATCAATTAATGCAATACACCATATTAAGAGAAAATAAAAACCAATATGGTCATATCAATATACCTATAAGAAACATATGAGAGAATATTGGTTGCCTTGATATAAGTAAATTTTCTTTGATAAAATGCAAAAACCCATGATCGATAAAAGAAAAGAAATTATAAAGTGCACTTCATCAAAACTTTTGCTTACCTAAAAATATTGTTAAAGAAGATAAAGATTGGGAGAAAACATCTAAAAACCATGAATATGACAAAAGGACTTATATCCAGAATATTTAAAAGACACTTAATAATAAAGAGGCAACTTAATAAAAATGGGCAAATTATTTGAACAAATATTTGACACATGTACACAGCCATGAATGTCCAAAAGGCACATAAAGGAAATGCAGTTTACAACCACAGTCAGCTACCACTACTCATCTGCTAGAATAACTAAAATGCAAAAACCAACAATAGCAAATGTTCATTTAAAAAGTGGATGCTGTGGGCACATGCCTATATCGCCTATAATCCCAGCGTCTCGGGAAGCTGAGGTGGGAGGATATCTATCCGGGTCTTAAGCCTCCTTGCTCTTCTTGACAAGCAGCAAGGGAAGGGGACACTCCCCAACAAGGTCAGACCAGGATAGGTAGGGCCAACTGACCGCCCGCACACAGCCCTCCGGGCAGAGGACAATCAGACATGTCAGGGCCCTCCGGGCAGAGGACAATCAGACATGTCAGGGAGACCAGTCACAACAGGAACTCGTTTATTGAGGAAGTCACACAGCTTTTATGTAGGGTGAATGCTAGGCAGGAACCAATCAGCTTAAAGGTCAGCAAAGCATGGGGGGTTCATGCAGGTGAGAGTCCCATAGGACTATATGGCAAGCACGAGCTGATCATGTTCGCCGAACTGTTGTTAACCAATCCCTGACGGTGGTCCGGTTTATCATCATTAACCTTTCAAACCGCCTTTGAGGCCTTGATCTTACTCACTCACTTGCCAGGGAGTAAGGAGTCAGCCTGAGTTAGTTAACGTGTCATTAGTCCCAACATATCCCCCTTTTTTGTTTTATATTAAGGGTGTGTCTGTCTTAGGGGGGCCCCTGGGAGGGTCTTACCCGTCATGGAACATCACCCTAGCAGTTTGGGGGACCGCCTTACCCGAAGGTGTGCCTGTCTTAGGTTGTCCTCCTCTGAGGATCTTACCCGTCATTGACTACCACCTTAGCACTTCAGGCGGGCCCCTCAGGAGGAGCAGGGCTTAAGGGAGAGACACTTAGACCCCAGTGTCCTGATATGAGTGATCCATGATCCTATAGGGCTCCCAATCATCATTATGAAGGATGGAATAATGCTGTCAGACCACCATGACCTGCACAGACTTAGCCTAGCTTTTCAGGAAATGGATAAGCTTATTGATTATGCAAGGCCCAAAGGTGAACACAAGGATAATGGTGATTAGCAGTGGTCCCCTAAGCGGGAGGAGGTAGGGGAGCCACCCGTTATAACCCAGTCCAGAGGAAATTAGAGTGGAGCTCACTCCTATGACATTCCAGATCTTCTTGTAGGTTTTTGATTTTCTCTTGTACAATGCCAGAGCAGTTGGCGTAGAAACAGCACTCTTCACCAAGGAACAGGCAAAGCCCTCCTTCCTTCGCCGTTAGAAGATCCAAACCACAATGATTTTGCAGGACGACAGCGGCCAAGGAATCAAGTTGAGCCTGTAGATCTAAGATGGTAGAGCTGCAAAGTGCAGTGTTAGGAGCTCTGTGTAGCTCTCAAGGAAGTCCACTGTCCAAAGTCATGAGGTCAGAGACCCCAATCTCAATCACTGCTGTCCCATTTTTGCTACTGAGCATTACACTCTTTCTTAAATGTCATTTTAAGAAGTTTACATATATTGACTCCTGAGTCTATATGAACATTGGTTAACACAATTTAACATTATATCTAAAACATGAATTAAAGAAAGGCTGAGAGCTTTTAACTTTCCTTTTGTGTGGCAGAGTGGCAAAATATTTTCATGTTTAACCTTTAAACAAATCAGGCTCTAACTTTTAGAAATACATTTACATTTAAAAATCTTTATCTCGGTGTAAAAAGTAACAAATTTTACATATACCCTATTGATAACAGGTCCTATAATAGAACATTAAATGATAGAAATAAATCCCCAATAAAATTTACTCTTTATGAGTTTAAAATTACCATTACAGACAAGCTTAGTTTGGAGAATAGCAGCTTGATAAATTTCCTGTTTTAAAAACTTGTATACCTGGAAAATATGAACACATTTAATATACAAAGAGTGACCATTTCACAATTACTTTGACACTTTTATATTACCAAATTTAGTTTTTAAAGAAAAATTTAGACTCTAACATAGCACAATACTCCAACAACTGTCCAACCATAACTGCACAAACCTCAACCCTCAAGACTGATTGTTCTAAAGAATAAAATTTAATAGACACAAAGCTAAGAGTAAATTAGTGTTTCTAAGAAATCCTTGTCATTTTACCATATAGATTAAACTTTGGTTTATATCAGAACATTAGTATTTCACCTTAGGAAAAACCTTAAATAGCTTTAACTGTGTCACATACATACAACCAACTTAGTTACATGCAAACTTATTGAAACTTGCCCTTTACAGACTTTCTTAGCACTTATTTAGACCCTCATGTATTTTATCACATAAGCACTTTCTTACCCAGAAACATTTTATTCTTCACTAAATATATTTCCATATCTAGAACTTTTTACTTTCTCTTTCCTATCTGTTGACCCCTTTTTGTTCACATTCTGAAACAACGCTTATGAATTTTCTGAATTTAGATACATTACTCTATTTTAATAAGATTAAATATTTTGTTATTTATAGTACTCTAATTGAAACACAGTTGAAACTTTTGGGACCCTTTTATATAGAATTGCACTTGTTAGGACATAACTCTTAGTAACCTTGTTTTTAGTTTAGTGATGACACAAAGCAAGTTTAAACCTTTTTATTTACCAACCTATGAAAACACCAATAATGTTTAAGTATGATACCCCATGGAATTTAAGGAGTTAAGAGTACTTGATGTTATTTAACAATTAGCATTTTAACTTTGTAAATTAATCAGATGTCTCTACAAACATATTTGAGTAATCCCATACATGTCAACTCTAATTCACTTATTTTGTAAAAACCAAGATATCAGACAAGTGTCCTGAACAGTATTTGCTGTCTCTTTCCTGTTGAAGAAAAGTCCTAGAAACAATTGATATTAGACATTTTATTAACATCAATATTTTATTAACTTGACCACCTAGAGACTTGCAAGTTATTTTCAAAGACATTTTACTTTTATTAGTTTAGTCAATTTGGATTGAACCTTTTTAAATCACATGAATTAAAAGTATCTGGATCCATTTTTAAATTTTAATTTTAGGAGCGCTCAGTTTTGATATAGACAAAACATGACATCAGACAGCACGACATACAAATAACACAAATCAAAGGCCTTGTAACTTTACAGGTGAATATCCATCGCAATGCAACAGATGTTGAAAAACTCTAGTTGAATAAAAAAATAGAATTGATCAAAAAAGTCATGAGCTCAAAAAAAAAAATGTAGAAATTCAAAAAAAACGAGAGTCCTGGAAAAATGATACGGCCGTTAATTACTTTAGTAAAGCACCATAAAATTTACTTTTGCTGGAGTTCAGGTAAGACTCTTTTGCTCTTTTTTTTTTTTCCCTTGGGTTTGAGACCGGTCTCCTACTGAGTCTTCAGGCTTCCTCCATTTACATTTCAATGTAAGCCTTGACTGAGATCTGGAAGGAGCTGACAGGTTTTAGCAGAAACTTTGTGCCTAGGGCATTTTAACCCTTTTTCCTGGTTCAATTCAGGTTTGGACCCAGAAAATTGTGAAACAATTATCTCCCAATACTTGTGGGGTTTGGGGCTGCTATATCATACTCCTTAATAAGACATGCCACTGATGGTTGGGCTGGTTACTCCCTCCACACCGGTGTATGTGGGACCTCTGGCAGGAGCACTAGGTGGGCTGGGCCAGGGAATGGAAGCAGAAACAGCTGAGTCAAAGTTGGAGGAGGAGGAGGGATGAAGAAGGGGAGAAGAAGGAGGCATTCAAGTTTGCAGGAAGAGCAGAGAAGCGCAAGAAAGAAGAGACATGAAGATAAGGAATCCCTTTCCATCTACCTGCTCAATTGCACAAGTTGTGTGCCAATATCTCTGGTAGCCACAATTCACCTTCCCATGGAGCAATCTTTCATCCCTGCACAGGCCAATTTGTGATCGGTAGTCATTCCTTCCCAAACTAACATTTTAACATTTACCGGGAAGGCCATACAGGGAGGGGGGAGGTTAGAGTCAGTGAGTTCTTGCCCAGTATCATAAAATGGCCACCGGGAAGATTTCCCGCCATCTGGAGGTGGCGGCTCTTCGTGGGGAAACTTGGAGCCCCCTTTGGGAGGTCCTGGAGAGAAGCAGGCCTTAAGGGCAGCTAATGTAGGGCAGACTCCCAATGGGGGACCCTCCCCTAAACTGATTTCCCTCTTCCTAACAAGTTGTTCTACAGGATCCCTTGTGGACCAGTCAAAAAGATTAGCAGCAGGAAGCCAAGGGGCCACCCAAGTAAAGGTGTCCCAGGCTTTTTCCGCCTGTGTATTAGACCACTCAAGGCCCCTACTCTTCAGCATGAGTCTAAGAGCTGAGAATGCAGGGTCACCATGTGTGGTGTGTGTTTGCCCCATCTTTTCAGGGATGCCCTTACCTCGGAACTCGCTTGGCCCAATCTGCCGGTACTTTTGGTTTTGAAGTTGCCTCTTTGCTTTGGCTGCGGATCAGCCTTGAGGGGCCCCATGTTGGGCACCAGATGTCGGGGTCTTAAGCCCCCTTGCTCTTCTTGACAAGCGGAGAGGGAAGGGGACACTCCCCAACAAGGTCAGACCAGGATAGGTAGGGCCAACTGACCGCCCGCACACAGCCCTCCGGGCAGAGGACAATCAGAGGTGTCAGGGAGACCCGTCACAGCAGGAACTCGTTTATTGAGGAAGTCACACAGCTTTTATGTAGGGTGAATGCTAGGCAAGAACCAATCAGCTTAAAGGTCAGCAAGGCACTGGGGGTTCACGCAGGTGAGAGTCCCATAGGACTATATGGCAAACACCAGCTGATCACATTCGTGGAACTGTTGTTAACTAATCCCTAACGGTGGCCCGATTTATCATCATTAACTATTGAAACCGCTTTTGAGGCCTTGATCTTGCTCACTCGTCAACGAGTAAGGAGTCAGCCTGAGTTAGTTAACGAGTCATTAGTCCCTAAAGATATCAAGTTCAAAATCACCTTAGCATCACAATACCAGACTTTAAATTATACTACAGAGCCATAGTAACAAAAACAGCATTGTATTGACACCAAAACAGACATGAAGACCAATGGTACAGAATAGAAGATGCAGAGACAAACCCACATAAATACAGTTACCTCATATTAGACAAAGGAACCAAAAACATACAATGGAGAAAAGATAACCTCTTCAACAAGTGGTTCTGGAGAAAACTGGATTTCCATTTGTAATAAAATGTCATTAGATACCTATCTCTTACTCTACACAAAATTCAACTCTAAGTGGATCAAGGACCTAGGCATTAAACCAGAGACTCTGTACCTACTAGAAGAAAAAGTGGGCCCAAATCTCCATCATGTCATCTTAGGAAACAATTTCCTCAAAAAAGAGTCCAAAACCACAAGAAGTAAAATCAAGAATCAATAGATAGGATTGTATCAAACTGAAAACTTCTTCACAGCAAAGGAAACAATCAAGAACATGAAGAGAGAACCTACAAAATAGGAGAAAATCTTTGCCTCCTGCACCTCAGATAGAGCATTAATCTCGAGGATGTAAAAAGAACAACAACAGCAACAAAAAAACTTAACACCAAAAAACCAAATAACCCAATCAATAAATGGGCTAAGGAATTGAACAGACACATCTCAAAACTGAACAGACACATCTCAAAAAAAGAAGTATAATCGGTAAACAAATACATGAAAAAATGTTCAACATCACTAGCAATCAGATAAATGCAAATTAAAACTACACTGAGATTTCATCTCACTCCAGTCAGAATGGCAATTATCAAGAATACAAGTAACAATAAATGTTGGTGAAGATGTGGGGAAAAAAGTACACTCCCACATTGCTGGTAGAACTGCAAATTGGTGCAACCACTCTGGAAAGCAGTATGAAGATTCCTCAGAGAAGCTGGAATGGAACCACCATCTGACCCACTTATCCTACTCCTCGGCATATACCCAAAGTACTTAAAATCGGTACACTACAATGATGCAGCCACATCAAAGTTCATAGAAGTTCAATTCAAAATAGCTAAGCAATGGAACAAACCTAGGTGCCCCTCAATAAATGAATGAATACAGAAAATGTGGAACATATACACAATGGAATATTACTCAGTCATAAAGAATAAAATTATGGCATTTGCCAGTAAATGGATGGATCTGGAGACCGTAATGCTAAGAGAAATAAACCAATCCCAAAAAACCAAAGGCTGAATATTCTCTCTGATAGGCAGATGCTAACAGATGCTGACTCACAATAGGTTGCAGGGAGGGAGGAGTGGAGGTTCACTGAGATGGATGGTGGGTGGGGGCGGGTGGAAATGGAAAGAGTAAAATGCATGGGACGTAACTTTCCTATGTTCATATATGAATATAAGGCCATTGCAACTCCATATCATGTACAACCTCAAGAATGGGAAGTTATATTGCACGTGTGTGTATGATATGTCAAAATATATTCTACTGTCAGGCACAACTGAGAAGAACAAATTAAAAATAAAAAATAGCCTCAGCAACTTAGCAAGGCCCAAAGCAAATTAGTGACACCCTGTCTCAAAAATAAAATATTTTTAAAAGGGCTCAGATGTGACTCAGGGATTAAGTACCCTTGGGCTCAATCTCCAGTACCAAAAAAAAAAAAAAAAATAGAGCAACAGAAACTCTCATAAATTGATGGTAAAAATGCAAAACATTATAGTCACTTGGAATATATTTGAGTTTCTTCAAATGTTAAACATAAACCTACTATAAGAACAAGCAAATCCACTTAAAGATATCGAATCAAAATAGATTAAAATAATTATCCCCACAAGGACTTTCATGCAGATGTTTAAAACTACATTCTTCCAGGCTAGGGAGATAGCTCAGCTGGTAGAGTGCTTGTCTTGCAAAGCACAAGGCCCTGGGTTCAATCCCCAGCACCACAAAAAAAAAAAAAGAAACACTACATTCTTCCTAACAGATAAAAATTGGAAATAACTGATGAATTGATAAGCAAAATGTGAATAAATCATACAATGGAATACTCATATGCAATAAAAAGAAAAATACTGCTATATGCATTATTGAATTTCAACAATATTATGCTAACTGAAAGAAGCCAAAGGGGTATATACTCTAAGATTTGAATTGCATGATATTCTATAAAAAAGTAAAACTATAACTAAATCAAAGAAGTTAGATCAAAGGTTCCACAGTCTGTAAAGTAGTTGTGATATATGACTGCAAAGACTAGTTTGAGGGGTGATAAATATGTTCTAAATCTTTACTACAATCGTGGTGGTTGTATGGCTTTATGTAATCACCAAAACTCACTGACTTTATTCTTAAAATTATGTGTCTTGAGGTATGTAACCCATACTTTAATAAAATTATTTTAAAAAAATATATGATATTAAAAACTAGCCTCAGCTGTACCCTAAAAACAAATGTTTTTGTTATATTTCTTTTGACCAATCATAATGAAATTATATTTTCATTAAGAAAAATAAAATCAGATATCTTTTATATTATGTAGAAACAATCCACAGACTGAAAAGTGAAATTAAAATAGTGATTGAGGTTGGAAATGTTATATATTTTTGAAAACCCATATTCCTAAGACATGACAAAAACAAGAGCATGATTTAAGGGTGGATCATAGAAAGGGATGGCCATCAGTATAACAGCCGCATCTGGGGAATTAGGTATGAGATAGAAAGAGGCAGGCTGGGAATAGTTATAGATAAGAAATTATTAACTACCCAGGGGGAAAAAAGAGAGAAGTCATAGAAAAAAAACTAAGGGGTAAATCAGCTGGTGGCCAGGAGACCAGAAAATTGATCACTGGAATTTAAATTACCCTCAAATTGACTTTGATTCTGGTTTCCTAAGAGATGCAGAAAGAACACAGATCTGAGGGAGTGCCTGGGCAGAACGGAACAGTGGGACACATAAAACCAACACACCGGACCTGGCTTCAGGATAATAGAAATGGAAATATGTAGAGGAAAAGCTCTGGGGCTTAAAGCCACAAAGGTCAACTTTTATGTAGGGATAGTCTAATATTAGTCTCCGGTTAAAATTCTATTTTCAAATCTCATGACCAAAGAACTCCACAATACATCCACTTTCTGTTATTTGGAATCATTAGAGTGAATATTTTATTGCCAGTTAACAGGTCCCTTCAAAGTAAAAATCTTTATAGTTTAATCAAGAGTTGATATGAATTAAGAAGTAGAAAAAAATCTTCAGAATCAGTTATCCACTTTTGAGGAGCTGTTAAGTATGCACCTCACCCTTTCTAAGTCACAAATCTCTGTGTGTGTTTTATGCTGGAAGACTGGACTCTCTAATCAGTCCTTACTCACTCCCTCATTCCATTCTGTAATGTTCTCTAGAAACCTCTAATACCAAAGTGACTTTGTAAAGACCCAGCTCTTCTATTCATTTGAAGTTTTCTCATATATCATTAATTTTATTAATTAGCTTCCAGCAGCTGTTTAAAAAAAAAATCAGAGCTGAAGGATGCAAAGTTTTGCTGTAGTAGAGCAAGCCTTGGACTTGGAACCACAGTCTTGGTTCAGACTTCCATCTGTTTCTGTAAGTACACATCCCACATGCTTGAAAGGTACCCTGTGTATGCATTAAGCATAGTCTCTATGGCTGTAATGTAATCACATCTTCAACTGTTTTCCCTACCCCCAAGTTTATAATTTCCTTGCAGGCAATACTTGTCCATTATCACTGAATCCTTCTGACCCATACGTGTCTGGCATGACTGGTGCAATAAATGACAGTAAACAGGTCATCTTATCTGTCTGAGTTTCATTTTGCTATCTAGAAATTTTAAAAGGAAATTGTTTATTTTTAGATTATTGTAAGATTTAAGTGGTATTACAAATATAATGAAAAATATCACCATAAAATAGAAGTTTACACATTTTGTTACTTATATTCATTCAACAATTTTAAAAAATTGCTTTGTAGCACAATACTTCATGTTAATGTAAGTACCACTGTAGTGAATATATTATATCCAAGAAAAAAACTTCAAGCTCTAGTCATCAATTTATTTTTATAAATAATATTTTTATAAACAATAGATTAATCCAGAAAAATCATAGATTTTTGAAGATCCTTTCATTTGTATTAATAGAAATTGCCAGGCAGTCAGACACAAAATAGGAAATGGCATTTATTTGTGGATCCGTGCTCCCACGACCTGGGGACATAAGAAGCCAGATAGGAAGAATGTGCCCCAAGCAAACTATCAAGTTTTTTTTTTTTTCCAAAGACACAATAACATGCTAGTTATCTTACAGAGGATTGTATATTAAAACAGCCATTAATTTATTCATCTATTGTTCCTTCCAGTTCATCCTTCAACCAACAATATTGAATATCCCATTCAATATATAATGCATTCTACAAACACGTTTTGATTATCTACTAGGTGCCAAGGTATCAGTGAAAAAATGAGCAGTAAAATGTATTCTGTGACTTAAAGGCACCTAACAAATAGCAGAGGAGAAATACATCATGAATTTGTGTGCTATTTCAATATTTAGCATATGTACTACATATATATTGCTGTCAAAATTTTTGAAAGCATATCATGATATCTTACCTGCAAGTGCAGAATTTTTCTCTGACCAGATCATGAAAATATTCTTGAAACACAAACCTGCAATGTCATGTAGAAAGTTATTTTCTTGAGAACTATCTCCAGTGCATACCTTAAAAGTTTTTATCTGTTCACTAAGCCATTAGCCATAAAGATAGATGATAGATAGATAAGCAGATAGAGATATATGTATATATACAGACATATATATATAAAACAGTAAATTTATTTCATAAACAAACCAAGGATATAATATTCATACATATTTTATATATAAAATATTTTACTTTCTATACAAAATATTTCAATTTTAATAGGTATTTCAATGGAAGGAAATGTTGTCTGAGTAGGTTAGAGCTAATGACCATGCTTTAGATATGAAAGGGCTAAGAACTGACCTCAGATTTGACAGTACAGAGGTTGTTAGTGACCATGACAAAAAGAAGTCTAAACTGAGTGATGGAGATACAAATCTGACCAGAATGGGACGAAGAAAGAAAAGGAAATGAGGAAGTTTAGGCAGTCAGTGTAGACAGTTCCTTCAAAGAGTGTTTACATAAAGAACAGAGAAATGAGTCCAGAACTAAAGAGGAAGAGCAGGAAGACTTTTTTCAATGATAGAAAACAATGTCATTTTTAAGGTAATAGAAATATTTTATTTAGAGAGGAAGAAGTTGAGAATGGAAGGCATAGAAATGAAAATATAGGAGTCAAGTGCAGAGGTATTAAGACCCAGTGCACAGGAGGGTCATTTGGCAAGACCCAGGAGCAAAATAATCTTATAGCCTCTGTACTTTAGAATGATATTCCAACTGCGTTTAATGTTGTGTTATCTATTTTAATGTTGTAATGTTGTGTTATCTATTTTATTTGAGGGGAAACATTTTGGGTTACCTTTATGGTAACATTTTAAGATAAGATGCCTAGTTAGGTTTTACATGCATCTAAATAAGCTATACCACATGTTTGTGAAGTACACACTCCACACACACCTGAAGTCAGTGTCTGGCTCTAATTCTCAATGCTTAAATAAAGTGGTCCCTGTGGAATCACTCAACCTGCCCCAAAAGGAGTCCTACAATTTGATTGCTGCAGAAACTAATAAAAGAAAAACAGTCACACACATCTCATAGTTCCCTAGGCAGAGTTATCTAAGATGAATGAAAATTTGACGCAGTGTTTGGAAGCGTAAGAAGATACCACATCCTTAAAAACTGGAAGGAAATGTCATTGAGCACTTGAAACTGAGTTTGAGGTCAACACTGACTTGAGAAATGTTTTAACGTTTTATTTTTAAAAACCTTGAATTTTTCAAATATAAAGGCCATGTAAAGCCCTATAGTACATTGATTAAAAGGTATTTCTTAGTTTCCAATTCCATGTATTTTCCATCCATTCTTTGAGTGAGCTATACATATGTAAAATATATTGCTATAGTTTGAAATAAATAAAACATTTCTGTGTTATTTCTAAAACAGCATGCTCCCTTTTTCACTATTATGTTGAAACAGCAGAACAGTTCTTTAACAATCTGAATTGAAGTGATTGGAAAATAACCAAATGCTATAAAAAATACCTTACACAAAACTTTGATGAAAAAAATTAAATTTGAAAAGTAATTTATGCTACAGTGCTTTGAGGCTTTAGACTATTTGAGATTTTATTTGAAAGTCAAAAGTTTAATAGTTGATGGTAATGATGTACAATTCAACATCTATCAGTTATTTTTCCTCAGAATTATTAAGGTTTCATTTAAGCAGATTTTTTAAAGCTTACAATTTTCTTTCCTTATGCATCCCATTCTAACCAAGCCAGGAACTGACAAAAGTGTGGTGGTTTCAAATGTTTTTTAACATATTTTTACTTCTGTAGCTAACTGGACTAGCTTTAGCTCAGGCTGCCATAACAAAATGCCATAGATTGAGTGGTTTCACACCACAGGAATTTATTTCTCATCATTCTGGACTCTGGAAATTCTAAGATCAAAGTGCAAGCAGATTTGGTTCCTGATAAGGGCTCTCTTCACGGCGTATGGCCATCTTCTTTCCTTCTGAGGCTTCACATGGCACTTAGAGAGAAAGCTCTGATCTCTCATCTTCTTACAAGGACACTAATTCCATTGTGGGGGGTCCCACCCTCATGATCTCATAAAACCCTAATTACCTTCCAAATTCCCCACCTCCAAATACCATCTCACTGGGGGTTAGGGCTTCAACATGTGAATTTGGGAGGAACACAAACTTTCGGTCCTTTAACACTTATCTTCTCACACAATTAAACAGAACTGAATGATGTATCATTTATAAGATATGGGTGTCAGATAATACTTTGTCACAACCCTTACACATGTACATTTCTGTCCAAGTACAAAACCAAACATCCCATGTAGACTCACCTAAGCAAGGCATAAGGCTTATTCATAAAAACCATGGCGTGGTAGCAGATGCCTATAATTTCAGCAGCTCAAGAGGCTGATATATCTATGCATTCATAAAAATGAAAATGTGACGGCTTCTGATGAACAGGCAAAATTTCCAGAGTGAAATTTGTATCTGAAAGAACACCAAAGCGACTTCAGGTCTAAGCCAGCTTCAGCAACTTAGCAAGGCCCCATGCAACTTAGTGAGACCCTGTCTCAAAATAAAATATAAAAAGGGTTAGGGATGTAGTTCAGTGACTAAATGCCCTTGTGTTTACTCGCTGCTACAGAAAAAAAAAATATATATATAGTCACTACACCTCTAGACAGACCAATTCACCTAAGGCCAGATACTTCAGAACATATTTGAGAAAAATTATTTGTCTGAGTACTATCATTATACAGTACTTCAAAAAGTCTGCTACCTAGCAATGAGTTTCAGGGGCCTTTCATTCCCATTCAGCATTCAGAACAAGTGACTAAACATCATTTTTCTTTTTTCCTGAGGAAGAAGGAAAAGATTTTGCCGCGTACAAATATAAGATTTGGTTTAAGATCTTAAGTAATAAATTTTCACTTATCAATGGCTGACTTTCCCTGCCATCCTTTAAAGAAAAGATGCTTCCTTATCCTTGGAGAGCTAAAACACAATTTTGTTTTCACCTCATTTTCCATAAGTCCAATGTCTTTAGAGTAAGCAGAAGTGAAGGAATATAGACTTTAAATATTAATCACTCCATGCAATATCCAGGCAGAACAAATAACTGACAGGCAATTTCCAGCTTTTACACATTGTTCTTGAAAAGGCTCACAAGCAGTGGCCCAGCAGGGACTGCCTCTCCGTGATAGGCACTGCTATTTTCTCTATGCTTACACTCAGATTACACAACTAAAGAATATCATGCGTGCTTTTACCTTGATCATTAAGCAAATCAGATTTTATATGCAAAAGCACCCTCATACATATAGGAAGATAGTATATACTTCTCTTTTTGAAGAAAGAGATGAAAGATCTGGACAGGGGTTGGGACAAAAAGAGAATAAGACTGGGAAGTTAGATTAGATTGTAACTACTACCTCAATCGAACCTAAAGTTATTGCCACATATGGTCATATTGGACCGCATCTTTATTTGTCTCCCTGTCACCCTCTCCAGACTGACAAATCAGCCTTGGCTGATACCATTAACTCTGGAACATCTAAGCATTATTGAACTAGGTTGTGAGAAGGAAAGAATCTGAAACCAAAGACAACTGTAAATGTAGCTGAAAAATTAAAAACACTCAGCCTGTCAATAGGCTTCTCCCAATAGTAAGGATATGGTGCACAAGGAACACATTTATAGGGAGACATGAAACACAAAATGTCTACACATTCAAAAAAATAAAAGTGTGAAGACTTCTGATGAACAGGCAAAATTTCTAGAGTTAAATTTGTATCTGAAAGAACACTGAAGGGGCTTCATAGGCACACTCTTTAAAAATATTAACATTGCCTAACTTTCTTAGCTGAGTGTCACATTTCTAAGGACCCCAGCCTTAACACAATGCAGTCAGCATTCAGAACCCTGGTCCTGCTAAGTGCTGAGCTCAGAGTGAGGAAACTTTCCTTAAGGGACTAGATCATTGAGCATATCTACAAAAACAATTTTTTCCAAGGAGAAACCAAATCAACTTGGCCATTTTAACACTGAGAAAGACCTGGTGCATCTCTGAAGGACTGGCAGTAGGGAAGTTGGCATCAGATTGTCCTCCATTCTTCGAAACAGTGGTTTCTCTACAAGGCACTCAAAATCAGTTTAATTGTTATGAATGTAATGTTAAATAAGAATTCCCTTTACCAATAGTGAAACAAATCCCAACCATATCTGGAACTTTCCAACCATCAGCATAATTCAACATGGAAGAAGCTAGGAAAGGATAATATGAACACTTCTTCCCTGGTGATTCTGCTACCTCAAGGCAGAAGATTGGACAAGACTCCCAAGGACTTTCTCCTTATATTTTATAGAAACACGGCTTTTAGTTTATCGAAGGACATCTGGTTCTGGATAACATAAAGTAAGCATATTCCATTTTTTCCCTCCCATTGAATGCAGCTACAACACCACAATTGGAACAGGTGTTTGAGAACTTCAAAAAGAAAAGGGCAGCAGATAGATTAGACAGGAAGACCACAGTTCAAATCACCATCAAGCTTGTGGTAAGTTCATCATTGTTTTTTGTTTTGTTTTCTCTACTGATACTCAGAATGCTGAGAGAATTCAGGGCTGCCCTCACCTTAAAGAGGTGAGCAACCAGGAAGAAATCTCTTTTCCTTCCTACTTCTTCTCCCATTCTGTCTCCTCCTTCTTATTTCTGTTTGTCTTTGTTTTGATTTGGTCTCTAAAGAAAAGATCACGGAGATCCAAGATGGCAGACTAGAGGGTGACTGCATCTACTGTCGCTCCAGAACTCAGGATTCAAGAAGGGGAGGTACTGAGAGACTCGGACCAACATAGAGCCAGCGGGTGAGTCTCTCCCACCTGGTGAAGCTCAGCCCGGGCGGCAGGCCTGGACAGTGGGCAGGTTCTTGGAGCAGGGCAGGGCAGCTAGAGTCTTCCCCAAGCAGCCCTGCTCCCTCCAGCAGCTGGAACAATCTACAGCCAGCTTCTAGGGGCAGGCCTGCCCAGTGAGAGCTTTTCCGCACAGAGCCAACCCCAAGTCCTGGACCCAGCGGCAGGCCCCAGCCCGCAGGTGGCTTCTGGGACCAAGGCAGGACAGGGAGAGGCTTTCCCCAAGCAACCCGGCTCCCTCAGGTGGGGGCAGGCCCTATCTATAGCCAGCATGTAGGAGCAGGCCCACCCAGTGAGAGGATTTCCACGCAGAACCAGCCCCCAACCCTGGACCCAGTAGCAGGCTAGGGGCACCTTTCTTCAGAAGCACTGCATTATGAAGTTCCTCCAAGACTTCAGGCTACTGACGGCTAGGAGGTGATATACTGGAAATCTACAGGGACACTATAAGTCAATAGAGGAAATCTTCAGTATCTCAGAGTCCCACTGATATCTGACCAATATGAGAAAACAAGGGAAGAAAATGTCCCAAACAAACCTAGATACTATATCAATAAAATCCAATGACAGCACAGCAGTAGAAATGTCAGAAAGGGAGTTCAGAATGTACATAATTAAAACAATCAGGGAAGCAAACAAGGAGATGAGAGAGCAAATGCAGGCATTGAAGGAGGAGATGAAACAGCAAATGCAGGCATTAAATGATCACACCAATCAACAGTTAAAAGAGCAAATAAGGAAAGCAAAAGATCATTTCAATAAAGTTAGAGATACTGAAAAAAAAATAGAAATCCTTGAAATGAAGGAAACAATAAACCAAGTTAAAAACTCCATAGAAAGCATAACCAATAGGATAGAACACCTGGAAGACAGAACCTCAGACGTTGAACACAAAATATTTAATCTTGAAAACAAAATTGACCAAACAGAGAAGACTGTAAGAAATCATGAACAGAATCTATAAGAACTATGGGATATCATGAAAAGGCCAAATTAAAGAATTATTGGGATTGAGGAAGGCGTAGAGAAACAAACCAAAGGATTGAGCAATCTATTCAATGAAATAATATCAGAAAATTTCCCAAATCTGAAGAATGAAATGGAAAATCAAGTACAAGAGGCTTATAGGACTCCAAATATACAAAATTACAACAGATAATGTACCAAGGCACATTAATGTACCAAGGCACATTATTATGAAAATACCTAACATACAAAATAAAGACAGAATTTTAAAGGCCGCGAGAGAAAAGAATCAAATTACATTCAGGGGGAAACCAATACAGATACCAGCAGATTTTTCAATCCAGACCCTAAAAGTTAGAAGGGCCTGGAACACCATTTTTCAAGCCCTGAAAGAAAATGGATGCCAACCTAGAATCTTATACTCAGCAAAACTTACCTTCAAATTTGACGATGAAATAAAATCCTTCCATGATAAACAAAAGCTAAAAGAATTTTCAAAAAGAAAGCCGGCATTACAGAACATTCTCAGCAAAATATTCCATGAGGAAGAGATGAAAAACAATGATGCAAACCAGCAACGGGAGAAACTAGCCTAAAGGAATAGCCAAATAAAGGAGAAACCAAATCATATCAAAAAACAAAAATGAGTCAAATGACTGGGAATACAAATCATATCACAATAATAACCCTGAATGTTAATGGCCTGAACTCATCAATCAAAAGACATAGACTGGCAGATTGGATTAAAAAGAAAAATCCAACAATATGCTGCCTGCAAGAGACTCATCTCATAGAAAGAGATACCCATAGACTAAAGGTGAAAGGATGGGAAAAAACATACCATGCACATGGACACAGCAAAAAAGTTGGAGTATCCATCCTCATCTCAGATAATGTGGACTTCAAGCCAAAACTAGTCAGAAGGGATAAAGAAGGACATTACATGCTGCTTAAGGGAAGCATAAATCAGCAAGACATAACAATCATAAGTATCTACATCCCGAACATTGGCTCATCCATGTACATCAAACAAATCCTTCTCAATTCCAGAAATCAAATAGACCACAACACAATAATACTAGGCGATATTAACCCACCTCTCTCACCACTGGATAGATCTTCCGAAAAGAAATTGAATAAAGAAACCATAGATCTCAATAACACAATCAAAAATTTGGACTTAACAGACATATATAGAATATACCATCCAACAAAGAACGAATACACTTTCTTCTCAGCAGCACACGGATCCTTCTCTAAAATAGACCATATTTTATGCCACAAAGCTACTGCTAGCAAATACAAGAAGATAGAGATACTACCTTGTACTCTATCAGATCATAATGGATTGAAATTAGAAATAAATGACAGGATAAAAAACAGAAACTTCTCCAATACCTGGAGATTAAATAATACACTATTATATGATGAATGGATAACAGAAGATATCAGGAGGGAAATAAAAAAAATTCTTAGAAGTAAACGAGAACAAAGACACATCATTTCAAAATCTCTGGGACACTATGAAAGCAGTACTTAGAGGAAGATTTATTTCATGGGGCGCATTCAAAAAAAGAAGTAGAAATCAACAAATAAACAACTTAACACTACAGCTCAAAGCCCTAGAAAAAGAAGAAGAGACCAACACCAAAAGTAATAGAAGACAGGAAATAGTTAAAATCAGAGCCGAAATCAACGAAATTGAAACAAAGAAACAATCGGAAAAATTAACAAAATAAATAGTTGGTTCTTTGAAAAAATAAACAAAATTGATAAACCCTTAGCCACACTAACAAAGAGAAAGAGGGAGAAAACTCAAATTACTAAAATTTGGAATGAACAAGGAAATATCACAACAGACATGAGTGAAATACAAAACATAATTAGAAGCTATTTTGAAAATCTATACTCCAACAAAACAGAAAACCTCGAAGACATCAACAAGTTTCTAGAGACATATGAATTACCTAAACTGAACGAGGAGGACATACACAACTTAAATAAATCAATTCCAATATCATTCCTAATGATGAAAAACTGAAAGCATTCCCCCTAAAAACTGGAACAAGGCAGGGATGTCCTCTTTCACCACTTCTATTCAACATCATCCTTGAGACTCTAGCCAGAGCAATTAGACAAACCAAAGAAATTAAAGGAATACAAGTAGGAAAAGAAGAACTCAAACTACCCCTGTTCGCTGATGACATGATTATATATTTAGAGGAACCTGGAAATTTCACCAGAAAACTTTTAGAACTCATAAGTGAATTCAGTAAAGTAGCAGGTTACAAGATCAATGCTCATAAATTCAATGCATTTTTATACATAAGTGATGAATCTTCAGAAAGAGAAGTTAGGAAAACTACCCCATTCACAATAACTTCGAAAAAAATAAAATACTTGGGAATCAATCTCACAAAAGAGGTGAAAGACCTCTACAATAAGAACTACAGAACACTAAAGAAAGAAATTCAAGAAAATCTTACAAGATTGAAAGATCTCCCATGTTCTTGGATAGGCAGAACTAATATTGTCAAAATGGCCATGCTACCAAAAGCACTATACAGATTCAATGCAATTCCAATTAAAATCCCAATGATGTAACTTACAGAAAAAGAGCAAGCAATTATGAAATTTATCTGGAAGAATAAGAAACCCAGAATAGCTAAAGCAATCCTTAGCAGAAAGAGCGAAGCCGGGGGCAATACCAGATCTTCAACTCTACTACAAAGCAATAGTAACAAAAACGGCATGGTTTTGGTACCAAAATAGACAGGTAGATCAATGGTACAGAATAGAGGACACGGACAGAAACCCAAATAAATACAATTTTCTCATACTAGACAAAGGGGCCAAAAATATGCAATGGAGAAAAGATAGCCTCTTCAACAAATGGTGCTGCGAAAACTGAAGTCCATATGCAACAGGATGAAATTAAACCCCTATCTCTCACCCTGCACAAAACTCAGCTCAAAATGGATTAAGGACCTCGGAATCAGACCAGAGACCGTGCATCTTATAGAAGAAAAAGTAGGTACAAATCATCAACATATCAGCTTAGGATCAGACTTCCTTAACAGGACTCCCATAGCACAAGAAATAAAAGCAAGAATCAACAACTGGGATAGATTCAAACTAAATAGCTTTCTCTCAGCAAAGGAAACTATCAGTAATGTGAAGACAGAGCCTACAGAGTAGGAGAAAATCTTTGCCACTCATACTTCAGATAGAGCGCTAATTTCCAGAATCTGTAAAGAACTCAAAATACTCTACACAAAGAATGCAAATGATCCAATCAACAAATGGGCTAAGGAAATGAACAGATACTTCGCAGAAGAAGATCTACAAGCAATCAACAGATATATGAAAAAATGTTCAACATCTCTAGTAATAAGAGAAATGCAAATCAAAACTACACTAAGATTCCATCTCACCCCAATTAGAATGGTGATTATCAAGAACACAAGCAACAATAGGTGTTGGTGAGGATGTGGGGAAAAAGGTACACTCATACATTGCTGGTGGGGTTGCAAATTAGTGCAGCCACTCTGGAAAGCAATATGGAGATTCCTCAGAAAGCTTGGAATGGACCCACCATTTGACCCAGCTATCCCACTCCTTGACCTATACCTAAAAGACTTAAAATCACCATACTACAGAGATACAGCCACATCAATGTTCATAGCTGCTCAATTCACAATAGCCAGATTGTGGAACCAACCTAGATGCCCTTCAGTTGATGAATGGATAAAGAAACTGTGGTATATATATATACAATGGAATATTACTCAGCCATAAAGAATGATAAAGTTATGGCATTTGCGGGCAAATGGATGCAGTTGGAGAATATCATGTTAAGTGAGATAAGCCAATCTCAAAAAACCAAAGGATGAATGATCTTGCTGATAAGTGGATGATGACACATAATGGTGGGTGGGAGGGGTTAGTGTTAGGGTTAGGGTTAGGGTTAGGGTTAGGGAGGGGGGCAAGAATGGAGGAAGGAAGAGCTGTATAGAGGGAAAAGAGGGGTGGGAGGGGTGTAGGGAAGGGAAAAATTAACAGAATGAATCAAACAACATTACCCTATGTAAATTTATGATTACACAAATGGTATGCCTTTACTCCATGTACAAACAGAGAAACAACATGTATCCCATTTGTTTACAATAAAAAAAAAAAGAAAAGATCACATCATTCATTCTATTATTCATGGGTTTCATATATTTGGGTGAGAGAGGCATTTTCAGATGCTGCCCATGAGATGGCAGGAATGAGCAAGAAACAGTTAGTGGGCTGAACCCTGGTTAAGGGGTTCAGACATGCTGAGTCTCACATGATGGGTATGCCACTCTGAATTTCTGTGACTTTGACAATTATTTAACCTCTCTGATATTACCAACATAATGATACTAATGCCACATTTTAATATTGACATGTACATCACACTTCTAAAATAGATTAATATTCTAATTAACTTGTGAGTTGCCTTTCCCATACAAACATACTAAACTTTTCCTTCACAATATTTCAAAGGATATTTTTGTCCCAATTGGCACTGCAAGGAAGACGTTAGAATGATATATAATGTTTCTTCCTGCTCTGACATTCCATGACTGGGTTTTTCAGAATATAGGAATGTAAAAGGTCTTTCTTTTCTAGTGAATCCTAACTAATTAATTAATCTCTGTTTGAAGGGCATGTGTGCACAGGACAAGACGAATTGTCACAAGGTCAAATATTTAATTTCTTGAGAATGAGGACCATATCTATTATTTCTTTTTTATTGGTTCTTTTTAGTTACACATGACAGTAGAATTCATTTTGACATAATTTTACAAGCATGGAATATATCTTGTTCTAATTCAGACCACAGTACCTCTCCTTCCTCTTCCTCTTCCCCACCTCCTACTCCCTTCTTTTGATCTTTATGCCATTTACCCATAGCTTTTTAAAGTAATTTCTTGTGGATGTACATGATTCCACTCTTTCCTTTTCCTGTCCCCCAGCCCCCTTTGTTTACTCTACTAAACTTCTATGCCCTTCCCCCATCTTATTGTGGGTTAGCTTCCACATATCAGAGAAAACATTTGACCTTTGGTTTTGGGGGGATTGACCTATTTCACTTAGTGTGATAGTCTCCAATTCCATCTATGAACTAGCAAATGCCATAATTTCATTCTTATTTAGGGTCGAGTAAAACTCCATTGTTTACATATATCACATGTTTTTTATCCATTCAACTGTTGAAGGCACCTAGTTTGGTTGCATAGCATAGCTATTGTGAATTGCACTGCTGTAAATATTGATGTAGCTGCATCACTGTAGTATGTTGATTTCAAATCCTTTGGATAGATATTGAGGAGTGGGATAACTGGGTCAAATGGTGGTTCCATTCCTAGTTTTTTGAGGAATCTCCATTCTGTCTTCCAGAGTGGTTGCACCAATTTGCAGTCCCACCAGCAATGTGTGAGTGTACCCTTTTCCCCATATCCTCATCAACATTTTTTGTTACTTATATTTTTTAAAATTTTTTTAGTTGTTGATGAACCTTTATTTATTATATGCAGTACTGAGAACTGAACCCGGTGCCTCACACATGCTAAGCATGTGCTCTACCACTGAGCCACAAGTGAAATCTGTATGTAGTTTTAATTTGCATTTACCTAATTGCTGAAGATGTTGAATATTTTTTCATATATTTGTTGACCACTCATAGTTCTTCTTTTGAGAAGTGTCTCCTCAGTTCCTTTGTTCATTTATTGATGGGGTTATTTTGGTTTTGGTGTTAATTTTTTTGAGTTCTTTTTATATCCTGGATACTAAAGCTGTATTTGAGGAGCAGTTGGTAAAGATTTTCCCACATTCTGTAGGCTCTCTCTTCATGCTCTTGATTGTTTTCTCTGCTATGAAGAAGCTTTTTAATTTGATGCCATCTCATTTCTTGATTTTTTATTTTATTTCTTGTATTTCAGAAGTCTTGTTATGAAAGTCAATTCCTGAGTCAATGTGTTAGATTATTGGGCCTACATATTCTCCTAGCAGCTACAGGGTTTCTGGTCTAATTCCTACATCTTTGATCCACTTTGAGTTGAGTTTTGTGCAGGGTGATAGGGGTTCAATTTCATTCTACTACATGTGGATTTCTACTTTTCTCAGCACTGTTTGTTAAAAAGGCTATCTTTTCTCCAATGTATGTTTTTGGCAACTCATCTAATATCAGAGAATATTTATGTGGGTTTGTCTCTGTGTCTTCTATTCTGCTCTATTGATCTTCGTGTCTGTTTTGGTGCCAACACCATGCTGTTTTTGTTACTATAGCCTTGTAGTATAATTTAAGCTCTGGTAGTTTGATGTCTCCTGCTTTGCTTTTCTCTCTAAGGATTGCTTTGGCTATTCTGGACCTCTTATTTTTCCAAATGAATTTCATGGCTGCCTTTTCTATTTCTATGGAGAGCACCATTGGAATTTTGATGGGAATTGCATTGAATCTGTATAGTACTTTTGGTACTATGGCCATTTTTACAATATTATTCTGCCTATCCAAGAACATGGGAAGTCTTTCTGTCTTCTAAGGTCTCCTTCAATTTCTTTAGTGTTCTACAATTTTAATTTTAGAGGTCCTTCACCTCTTTTGTTAGATTGAGTCCCAAGTGGTTGGGTTTGTTGTTGTTGTTGTTGTTTTGTTTTGTTTTTTGAGGCTATGGTGAATGGGATATTTTCTCTAATTTCTCTTTCAACATATTCATCATTGATTTATGAGTATTGATTTTGTATCCTGCTACTTTGATGAATATGTTTATGAGTTCTAGAAGTTTTCTAGTGGAGTTTTCTGGGTCTTCTAAATATAGGATCGTGTCATCAGCCAACAGAGATAGTTTGAGTTCTTCTTTTTCCTATTCAAATCCCTTTAATTTTCTTTTCTTGCCTAATTGCTCTGGCTACAGTTTCAAGGACTATGCTGAAGAGAATTGTTGAAAGAAGACATCCCCATCTTGTTCCTGTTTTTAGAGAGAATTCTTTTAGTTTTTCTCCATTCAGAATGATGTTGGCATTGGGTTTGTCATATATAGCTTTTACAATGTTGAGACATGTTCCTTCTATCCCTAGTTTTTCTAGTATTTTTTACATTAATGCACATATATTATTTTTTTCTACCTTCCACAAATATTCAGCACAACTAGATTCTCATGTGATCACAACACATTCCAACTCCCAGGTGGGCAAATCCTGGACATCTACATGTTATGTTGGAATAGGGTTATATTTCAAAATGTAGACCTGCAGATTAGAGTTGTTTTCATGATACAGCTAAGCAGTGTGCCATGGGAAGCACTACATTAAAGTTCACTTCTCTCCTGGACAGACTTAGGACAAATTTACATTACCCATGGATAAAGTGTCAGTAAAACAGAAGCCCTCTGATTGGTAGGTACACAGCACTATTAAGAACCACATATGACTCATTCATCTGTTTTCATGTATTTTTCTTCTCACATAATTATTCTCACTTCTCCATTTCAGCACATTCTTTCTTTTTCTAAATCTCAAAAGAGGAGTGTAAATTTCCATGAACATCACTAGAAATCTAGAATTACCCATACTAATATTCAGTACAACTGGGTTCTCATGTAATCACAACCAGTTCTAATTCCCAGGTGAGCAAAGAGAAGTATTCAGTGAATATCTATCTATCTATCTATCTATCTATCTATCTGGATTGAACCAATTTTGTCACTGTTCAAATGAATGCTTTTTTAAAAGAAAAGTTCTATGATTTCTGCCACACCTGCTTTTGTTTATCTTCCACAATATATTTCCTTAAAAATGATCAGGAGAAATTTTTATGTTGAATATTCATAACTCTTAAGCAAAATATAAATATATACCTAGATAACTAAGTCTGTCTGGTACAACCTGTTGGCCCTTTGCACTCAGCTCAACGAATGGAAAAGATCATCAAAGATTTATCTTCAGACAGTGTCACCACATACGAAGGTATTTTGACAGAGCCAGTTACTAAGTATTGTGCATGTGTACAACAGCTTGTTTAAGAAGCCACAGCATGTGGAGATAATCATTTCAAAAATTTCATGTGCATAGAATACCATGAATAGAATGCTTCTATTTCACCAGAAAATATGTACTAAGGAAAGTTTAGCTTTATTTCTTAAACTTAATTCTAACTGAACTTTAATCATAGTGGTTGAGTTTATCCTACATGGTCACAGGTAACTGTTTACAAACTTGTTCATTCAACAGTTACTGAACATACTTTTTTTTCTTAGAAGTTAACGATTATTCTTTGTTTTTTGTTTTTTGTTTTTTTGTTGTTGTTTTCAGAACTGGGTATTGAACCCAGGACCTCAGATACTACGCAAGCACTCTATCACTGACTACATTCCCAGCCTTCTTCTAAAGTTCTTGATATTTGTCAGGTGCGGGCTCTGAGGGCCCTAGAGCCGCACCGTGGCCTGATCTCTAAGATGGCGCCTGGCAGTTTGCCAGACATAGCTGCACTCATATACAAGTTTTAGGAAGTAACTCTGGTTGGCTGTTGTACATGAGGCAATCCTGGTATCTGCCTGCAGACTGTTCCTTGATAGGCTGACTTTCCTGGTAGTCTACTCTCTGATAGGCTGATGTTCTCAATATAAGTCTGAGACTTGTGGAATACAGTCCTTTTGGTTCCTGTGATCAAGAAGAGCGTACGCATTGTGATTGTCCCCGTGGGCGGTGGGCGATCATAGATATTGTTGTTTGTTTGTTTTTTTAACCAAGACAATTCATTTACACTCTAAATCTTTCAAGCAAGTCAAGAAATTTGTAAGGAAACTTAGAGGAGTCCTGGAGTCTATAATAATTCTGAACATACTAAGCCTCAAATTTCCTCTTGATCTATTATAGCCACAGAACCAAGATCATTTGGCAATAATTTCAGCATGCTACCAGGTTAAATTATAATGTGCCACAAGAACACAAGGGCAATGTCAAAGTTCAAAGCCACATAACACCTTACAATCTCATGAACCAAGAAAATTTTTAAAAATTTTTATGACAGGGCGATCCAAGATGGCGGCCTAGAGGGAGACTGCACCCCCAGTCGCTCCAGAACCCTGGAGTTAAGAAGGGGAGGCATTGAGAGACTCGGACTGAAATAGAGCCACGGGTGAGTCTGCCCACTGGGTAAAGCTCGGCCCGGGTGGCAGGCCCAGATAGAGGTGGCTTATCGGAGCCGGGCAGGGCAGCTAGAGTCATCCACAGGCAGCCCTGCGCACTCCAGCGGTGGGCCCCGCCCACACAGCCAGCTTCTCCAGGTTCTCGGAACGGAACTGGCCCGCTAGTGAGAGCCTTTCTGACCAGAACAAGCTCCGAGTCCCGGAGCCCCTGCAGCGCAGCGTACTCTGGCAAAGAACCAGCGGAGAGCCGCGATCCGCAAACAGCCTCTGGGATTAGGGCAGGGCAGCCAGAGACCTCTTCAGGCGGCTCTGCCCACTCCGGCTGCAGGCTCTCTTCACGGGGCGATCCAAGATGGCGGCCTAGAGGGAGACTGCACCCCCAGTCGCTCCACAACCCTGGAGTTAAGAAGGGGAGGCATTGAGAGACTCGGACTGAAATAGAGCCACGGGTGAGTCTGCCCACTGGGTAAAGCTCGGCCCGGGTGGCAGGCCCAGATAGAGGTGGCTTATTGGAGCCGGGCAGGGCAGCTAGAGTCTTCCCAAGGTAGCCTTCCACACTCCGGCAGTGGGCTCCTCCCACACGGCCAGCTGCACCGCGCAGACCCACAGTGAGAGCATTTCCGCACAGAGCCCGTTCCAAACCCTGGAACCAGTAGGGGGCTAGGGGCAGTTTTCTTCGGATGAGCTGCTTTATCAGATTCCTCCAAGACATCAGGCTACTGAAGGCTGGGAGGTGATACACTGGAAATCTACCGGGACACTATAAGCTAGTAGCGGAAAACTGCAATATCTCAGGGTCCCACTGACAACTGACCAATATGAGAAAACAAGGGAAGAAAATGTCCCAAACAAACCTAGATACTACATCAATAAAACCCCATGACAGCACAGCAGAAGAAATGTCAGAAAGGGAGTTCAGAATGTACGTAATTAAAACGATGAGGGAAGCTAATGAGGAGATGAAAGAGCAAATGCAGGCATTGAAGGAGGAGATGAAAGAGCAAATGCAGGCATTAAATGATCGCACCAATCAACAGTTAAAAGACCAAATACGGGGAGCAAGAGATCATTTCAATAAAGAGTTAGAGATACTGAAAAAAAAACAAACTGAAATACTTGAAATGAAGGAAACAATAAACCAAGTTAAAAACTCCATAGAAAGCATAACCAATAGGATAGAACACCTGGAAGACAGAACCTCAGACATTGAAGACAAATTATTTAATCTTGAAAGCAAAGTTGGCCAAACAGAAAAGATGGTAAGAAATCATGAACAGAATCTACAAGAATTATGGGATATCATGAAAAGGCCAAATTTAAGAATTATTGGGATTGAGGAAGGCTTAGAGAAAAAAAACCAAAGGAATGAACAATCTATTCAATGAAATAATAACATAAAATTTCCCAAATCTGAAGAATGAAATGGAAAACCAAGTACAAGAGGCTTATAGAACTCCAAACATACAAAATTACAACAGACCCACACCAAGGCACATTATTATGAAAATACCTAACATACAAAATAAAGACAGAATTTTAAAGGCCGCGAGAGAAAAGAATCAAATTACATTCAGAGGGAAACCAATAAGAATATCAGCAGATTTTTCAATCCAGACCCTAAAAGCTAGAAGGGCCTGGAACAACATATACCAAGCCCTGAAAGAAAACGGATGCCAACCAAGAATCTTATACCCAGCAAAACTTACCTTCAAATTTGACGATGAAATAAGATCCTTCCATGATAAACAAAAGCTAAAGGAATTTACAAAAAGAAAGCCAGCATTACAGAACATTCTCAGCAAAATATTCCATGAGGAAGAGATGAAAAACAACGATGCAAATCAGCAACAGGAGGCGCTAGCCTAAAGGAATAGCCAAATAAAGGAGAAACCAAATCATGTCAAAAACAAATATGAGTCAATTGACTGGGAATACAAATCATATCACAATAATAACCCTGAATGTTAATGGCCTGAATTCATCAATCAAAAGACACAGACTGGCAGATTGGATTAAAAAGAAAAATCCAACAATATGCTGCCTGCAAGAGACTCACCTCATAGAAAGAGACACCCATAGACTAAAGGTGAAAGGATGGGGAAAAACATACCATGCACACGGACACAGCAAAAAAGCTGGAGTATCCATCCTCATCTCAGATAATGTGGACTTCAAACCAAAACTAATCAGAAGGGATAAAGAAGGACATTACATGCTGCTTAAGGGAAGCATAAATCAGCAAGACTTAACAATCATAAATATCTATGCCCCGAACATTGGCTCATCCATGTACGTCAAACAAATCCTTCTCAATTACAGAATTCAAATAGACCACAACACAATAATACTAGGCGATTTTAACACACCTCTCTCACCAGTGGATAGATCGTCCAAACAAAAATTGAATAAAGAAACTATAGATCTCAACAACACAATCAGCAATTTAGACTTAACGGACATATATAGAATATACCATCCAACAAAGAACGAATACACTTTCTTCTCAGCAGCACATGGATCCTTCTCTAAAATAGACCATATTTTATGCCACAAAGCTACTGTTAGCAAATACAAGAAGATAGAGATACTACCTTGTACTCTATCAGATCATAATGGATTGAAATTAGAAATAAATGACAGAATAAAAAACAGAAACTTCTCCAATACCTGGAGATTAAATAATACACTATTATATGATGAATGGATAACAGAAGACATCAGGAGGGAAATAAAAAAATTCTTAGAAGTAAACGAGAACAAAGACACATCATATCAAAATCTCTGGGACACTATGAAAGCAGTACTTAGAGGAAGATTTATTTCATGGGGTGCATTCAAAAAAAGAAGTAGAAATCAACAAATAAACGACTTAACACTACAGCTCAAAGCACTAGAAAAAGAAGAGCAGACCAATACCAAAAGTAGTAGAAGACAGGAAATAGTTAAAATCAGAGCCGAAATCAACGAAATCGAAACAAAAGAAACAATTGGAAAAATTAACAAAATAAATAGTTGGTTCTTTGAAAAAATAAATAAAATTGATAAACCCTTAGCCACACTAACAAAGAGAAAGAGGGAGAAAACTCAAATTACTAAAATTCGGAATGAACAAGGAAACATCACAACAGACACGAGTGAAATACAAAACATAATTAGAAGCTATTTCGAAAATCTATACTCCAACAAAACAGAAAACCTCGAAGACATCAACAAATTTCTAGAGACATATGAACTACCTAAACTGAACGAGGAGGACATAAAAAACTTAAATAAACCAATTTCAAGCAATGAAATAGAAGAGGTCATCAAAAGCCTACCAACAAAGAAAAGTCCAGGACCAGATGGGTTCTCAGCCGAGTTCTACAAAACCTTTAAAGAAGAGCTCATTCCAATACTTCTCAAACTATTCCATGAAATAGAAGAGAAGGGAACCCTACCAAACTCGTTCTATGAAGCCAATATCACCCTGATACCTAAACCAGACAGAGACACATCGAGGAAAGAAAATTTCAGACCAATATCCTTAATGAATATCGATGCAAAAATTCTCAACAAAATTTTAGCAAATCACATACAAATATATATTAAAAAGATAGTGCACCACGATCAAGTGGGTTTTATCCCAGGGATGCAAGGTTGGTTCAACATCAGGAAATCAATAAATGTCATTCACCATATCAACAGACTTAAAGTTAAGAATCACATGATTATTTCAATAGATGCAGAAAAAGCATTTGATAAAATACAGCATCCCTTCATGCTCAAAACACTAGAAAAAAATGGGGTAGTGGGAACATTCCTACACATTATAAAGGCAATCTACGCTAAGCCCATGGCTAATATCATTCTAAATGGTGAAAAACTGAAAGCGTTCCCCCTAAAAACTGGAACAAGGCAGGGATGCCCTCTTTCACCGCTTCTATTCAACATCGTCCTTGAGACTCTAGCCAGAGCAATCAGACAAACCAAAGAAATTAAAGGGATACGAATAGGAAAAGAAGAACTCAAACTATCCCAGTTCGCTGATGACATGATTATATATTTAGAGGAACCTGGAAATTCCACCAGAAAACTTTTAGAACTCATAAGTGAATTCAGTAAAGTAGCAGGTTACAAGATCAATGCTCATAAATCCAATGCATTTTTATACATAAGTAATGAATCTTCAGAAAGAGAAATTAGGAAAACTACCCCATTCACAATAGCATCGAAAAAAATAAAATACTTGGGAATCAATCTCACAAAAGAGGTGAAAGACCTCTACAATGAGAACTACAGAACACTAAAGAAAGAAATTCAAGAAAACCTTAGAAGATGGAAAGATCTCCCATGTTCCTGGATAGGCAGAATTAATATTGTCAAAATGGCTATACTACCTAAAGTGCTATACAGATTCAATGCAATTCCAATTAAAATCCCAATGATGTACCTTGCAGAAATAGAGCAAGCAATTATGAAATTCATCTGGAAGAATAAAAAACCTAGAATAGCTAAAGCAATCCTCAGTAGCAAGAGCGAAGCAGGGGGTATTGCAATACCAGATCTTCAACTCTACTACAAAGCAATAGTAACAAAAACGGCATGGTATTGGTACCAAAATAGACAGGTAGATCAATGGTACCGAATAGAGGACATGGACACAAACCCAAATAAATACAATTTTCTCATACTAGACAAAGGTTCCAACAATATGCAATGGAGAAAAGATAGCCTCTTCAACAAATGGTGCTGGGAAAACTGGAAAACCATATGCAATAGAATGAAATTAAACCCCTATCTCTCACCCTACACAAAACTCAACTCAAAATGGATCAAGGACCTCGGAATCAGACCAGAGACCCTGCATCTTATAGAAGAAAAAGTACGTCCAAATCTTCAACTTGTTGGCTCAGGATCAGATTTCCTTAACAGGACTCCCATAGCACAAGAAATAAAAGCAAGAATCAACAACTGGGATAGATTCAAACTTAAAAGCTTTCTCTCAGCAAAGGAAACTATCAGAAATGTGAAGAGAAAGCCTACAGAGTGGGAGAATATCTTTGCCAACCATACCTCAGATAGAGCGCTAATTTCCAGAATCTATAAAGAACTCAAAAAACTCTACACGAAGAATACAAATAATCCAATCAACAAATGGGCTAAGGAAATGAACAGACACTTCACAGAAGAAGATGTACAAGTAATCAACAGATATATGAAAAAATGTTCAACATCCCTAGTAATAAGGGAAATGCAAATCAAAACTACCCTAAGATTTCATCTCACCCCAATTAGAATGGCGATGATCAAGAATACAAGCAACAATAGGTGTTGGCGAGGATGTGGTGAAAAAGGAACACTCATACATTGCTGGTGGGGTTGCAAATTAGTGCAGCCACTCTGGAAAGCAGTATGGAGATTTCTCAGAAAGCTTGGAATGGAAACACCATTTGACCCAGCTATCCCACTCCTTGGCCTATACCCAAAGGACTTAAAATCAGCATACTACAGAGATATAGCCACATCAATGTTCATTGCTGCTCAATTCACCATAGCCAGATTGTGGAACCAACCTAGATGCCCTTCAGTTGATGAATGGATAAAGAAACTGTGGCATATTTATACAATGGAATATTACTCCGCAATGAAGAATGATAAAATTATGGCATTTGTAGGCAAATGGTCGAAATTGGAGAATATCATGCTAAGTGAGATAAGCCAATCTCAAAAAACTAAAGGATGAATGATCTCGCTGATAAGCGGATGAGGACATATAATGGGGGTTGGGAGGGGCTAGCATTAGGTTTAGGGTTAGTTTTAGAGTTAGGCTAAGGAGAGCGGCAAGAATGAAGGAAAGAAGGACTGTGTAGAGGGAAAAGAGGGTGGGAGGGGTAGGGGGAGGGGAAAAATAAAATAAACATCATTACCCTATGTAAATGTAAAAAAAATAAAAAAATAAAAAAATAAAAATTAAAAAAAAAATTTTTATGACATATATTTTAGTGAGTATTTTCAATTTCTAAGAGCAGGGTATTATTTCTCTGGGAAGTGTACTTCCGAATAGTAATAGCTACATTTTAAGCTTTCACTCTATCTTAGATAACTGTTTTTAGATATTTCTATAGATCATTGTTTCACATAGATCACAAAACAGCTCTAAGAGTCACCCTTTGCTTCCCTCCACCCCACCCCTGATATATCTTAGATGCTTTCTCATCCCAATTAGCCAGAGGAAAACAAATGCTCAGGGGTGAGGTGAACACACAGAATTGAACAGTCCAACCCATTCAAGCCTTCCCCAGCCATTAGTTCACCAACATAGAGTAAGATGGCCAAGAATCTGGTACATCTAGCCCAAACTATAGAAAGAGGCTAGTAAAAGGTCTAGAAATTATGAAGAGTAAATGAGAAATTCCAGAAACAAGAGTTGGCTGTGATTCTGCACTCTCCCTCCCTACATCTAATCCACACTAACTCAGCTGTGTTTCCTCAGATGTGTCCACTTTCCTCCTCTTGTAATGACACTTGCTCAGTCCAATATATTACCTAATTTTGCTGTACCAGGGTATCTCAAAAACACATCTCTGCCTCTTGATCTTCATTTCCTTGCACACATCTTATGCAAAATTAAACAAGTATTTAAAATGAACACAGTGTGTGCTTAGTGCTGGGACATCCATGGTTAACAACAGAGACAAGTCCCTGTTCAGAAATTTAACAATAAATTCACCACATAATTACCTTTATATTTAATTTAAATCATGACCTAACTATATAGCCACAGCAAAAAGTGGCATGAAGGAAAACCAATTATGGTGGGAATACATACATCTATAGATGCAGTAGTCCCTCAGTATCTGCCCAGGACTCCCTCACAGATACCAAACTCCACAGATGTTCAAATCTCCTATATAAAATGGCATAGTAATTGCATCTAACCTATGCACATCCTTTCATATGTTTCCAACCATCTCTAGCTTATTCATAATGTTTAGTATAATGTTAAGGCTATGCAAATAGTTGTTGCATGATATTGCTTAGAGAATAATAGCAAAAAAATATCCATACATACTCAATACAGATGCAAAATTTTTTCAAATATTTTCATTCCTTGATTGAATCTACAATGTGGAGTCTGCAGATACAGAGGACTAACTGTATATACATCAAATAACTGAATTAAGGATGATGAACAATCTATCTAAGGAAGTTTGGAAAGGATCAGTTTGAGTTAAGTGAACAAGAAAGTAGAGTGAGACTATTCCAGAATCATGGGGCAAGTGAAAGGCCAGAGTAGTTGGGGCTGTGAATTCCGGAAACACAATGTTCAGTGAGGTGGACAGCAGGCTGGGGCAGGGCAGGTCAGCCCTTGCTGATCACATTAATTTTTCCAGAGGGCCCTAAACAAAGACTGAAGAGCTAAGCAGAGAAATGACAAGATCTTACTTAACATGTAAGTGCATTGTGGCTGCAATATGGGGAATAGACAGTAGAGGGCACAAAATTGGAAGCCTGGAAACCAGTTCAGATGCTATTAGACCAGTGCAAAGGAGAGATGGTTACAGCTTGTACTCCAGTGGCAGCTGTGTGGTGGAGGGAATAGACACATCTGAAATCTACTATAAAAGTGAAATCCAGTAGGTGATCCACAGGATGATAAGGAGAGAGAAATCAAAGTGATTCTCAAATTTCTGCTGTCCTAACTTAATCTTTGCAACATGTGCAATGGATAACATACTAAATCTCACAAGCTTATTTACTCATTTAACAAATATCTATGGAACTCTCTGCATAGTTATTTATAGCACTAGTCAGTTGAATTTGAATGCTGGTTCTGCCTCTTATTAACTATTAACTTTAAGCAAGTTTCTTAACTATAAGCGTAAGATCCTGGACCACTTCTAAGGTCTCTGAGATTATCTATAACTTGTAAGAAGCAGGTGCAATACATATCTTTGAGGAAAATCCTGCTCCATAGAGGTATAATCTTGTGTCATATGTACACAGAGTAACCAACCTTTTTTATTTGAAAAATAATTCTTCTGTTAGTGAAGGGTACCAGGTTACTCTGTTAACTGAAAGTGAAACAGCATCTCAAAAGAGTTTTCTTGGGTGAATAGATAACAAGGAGTGCACATATCAAATACTTCTTGCCAGAGATAAAGATTGCTATAACTATTTGACAACTTTGAATCACAAGTTATAGGTGGAATTGAGTGAACCCAAAATAAGAATTCCAATATTCCAATGTCATCTTACTATCTGCACTGTGAATGGTCACTGAGTGTCAGGATCAGAAACAATAAGATAGAGGAAGACTATGGCCAGTTGGAAAGAATGTGTTTGGAATAAACAGGTCAGCAGATGCTTCCAATTCATTATTACCAGTGTACCCAGTTTTTAAAAAAAATTCTAAAATTTAGGACTTATAGAACTCTCTTAATATTTATATGCTAGATTAATTTGTTAAATAAAGTGATGTATGGGTCAAGTAAAACAAGTCTGAAGGCCACATGAACATTCTGGCCTCCAGTTTGGAACCTCTGGTTTCCACTAACTCAACTGTTCCTCTGGTAGGGCAGGGGTCAAGTAACTGGGAATGAATTACAGGAGGGAATTTAGAAGGTGACAAAGAGTGTGAGGTTCACCACAGAAACCTGCTTCAACAAATGAGCAGCATTCCAACAAGCAGACCCCAAACATAAATGAAAGAAAAGGAATAGAAATAAGAACTGAGAGACAATTCAAGTACATTTTAAATTGATGCATAATATTCATGTATTTATAAGGTACAAGGTGATGTTTTGATTCACATATACATTATTGATTAACTCAGGGTAATTAGCTTATCCATTCATCACCTCAAACTTTTATCATTTCTTTATGGTGATTACATTTAAATTCCTCTCCTCTAATCATTTGGATATATATAATGCATTATCATAAGTCACATTCAACCCCCCTCTGCCATAGAGCATCAGAACTTACTCCTCCTATCTAACTATAATAATGCACTTGTTGATCAAACACTTTTCTTTGTAATTAATTACAAATTTCTGAAGAGGAAGAATGTCAGCTTTTATGCATATTCTGAACTTATCTAGTACAATTTATGTATGTCAGATTAAAAATTAATTAATTCCATTCCTTTCATCTGCAGAATAGAACTCTTTGTAAGAAATGAAACCAATTTTCTCATACATTAAAAATATGCTCTCAACAATGGATATTCTACTTCATATAGAGGATGAGAAAAACTCTTCTGGCTAAAAATAACTGAATACTCATGTAACATCTAAGGGTTTTGGAGTATAACTAGCAAGTTTTTCTTGTCCAGATATCCTCAACCATTAATTAAAAATACTGATCTTGCAAGTTTGTGATATAAGGATGGAACTGATAATATTTCTCTTAAAGTCAAGGAGTTAAAGTCACTAGGAATATTATCACCATATGTGCAAGTTACTGCTGAAAGGTTTGAAGTCTATTTGGCAACTGAGGGATTCAGAATACAAAATATATATTTGGCAATGAGATCATATTCTTCTTTGCCTGAGGGCAGAAGAAAGGAAGATGAGACCTCAGGAAGGAAGGTCCTTGTAACCACAGGGAAGAAAAGGGGAACACACAGAGGGGCACAGGGGCAGGGGCAAATGAACATTAAGGGAAATTTTCTTACATAGGGTATCTCCAATTTTCAGAGGCGAGATAGCATGACAGTGCCTACAAAAGAGGTTAGATATGACACAGCTCAGTATTCTACCCTTCAAAGGATAGAAAAAAAGAATACATCACTCACATGGACTGCATAAACAAGCAAGGGCTTATTATCCTCATATCAGATAAAGTGGACTTCAAGCCAAAGTTAATCAGAAGGGACAAAAAAGGACATTTCATACTGCTTAAAGGAATTATACATCAATAAGACATAAAAATCATAAATATATATGCCCCAAACAATGGAGCATCTATATACATCAAACCCTTCTCAATTTCAAGAATCAAATAGACCATAACACAATAATAGCGAATGGATATAACACACATCTCTCACCACTGGATAGATCCTCCAAAAACTAAACAAAGAAAGTATAGAACTAAGTAATACAATCAAAAATTTAACTTTATCATACATATATAGAGTATTTCATTCATCAACAAGTTAATACACTTTCTTCTCAGCAGCACATGTATCCTTCTCTAAAACAGACCACATTTTATGCCACAAAGAAGCTCTTAGCAAATACCAAAAATAGAGATAATATCCTGCATTCTATCAGATCATAACAGAATGAAATTAGAAATCAATGATAAAATTAAAAATAGAAGCTACTCTAACACCTGGAGACTAAATAATATGCTATTGAGTGACCAATGGACAACAGAAGAAATCAGGGATGAAATAAAAAACTATATTTAGAAGTAAATGAGAATTGCAACACAACATATCAATCTTTGGGACACTATGAAGGCAGTGCTAAGAGGAGAGTTCATTGCATTGAGCTTAAAAGAATAGAAAGTCAACAAATAAATAACCTAACATTACATCTCACAGCCCTAGAAAAAGAAAAACAAACCAACACCAAAAGCAGCAGCAGTCAGGAAATAATTTAAATCAGAGCTAAAATCAATGAAATTGAAACAAAAGAAATAATTCGAAGATTGACAAATCAAAAAGTTGATTCTTTGAAAAAAATAAATAAAATTGATAAACCCTTTGCCACACTAACAAAAAGGAAAAGAGAGAAAACTCAAATTACTAAAATTTGTGATGAAAAAGGAAATACCACGATGGACACTACTGAAATACAGAATATAATCAGAAACTACTTTGAAAATTTATACTCAAATAAAATAGAAAAATCTCAAATACATCAACAAATTTCTGGAGACATATAGCCTTCCCAAATTGAATCAGTAGGACATACACAATTTAAACAGATTGATTTAAAGCAACGAAGAAGAAGATGCCATCAAAAGCCTACCCACTAAGAAAAGCCTAGGACCAGAAGGATTCTCAGTGGAGTTCTACAAGACCTTCAAAGAAGAATTAACACCAATATTCCTCAGATTATTCCATGAAATAAAAAAAGAGGGAACCTTCCCAAACTCATTCTATGAGGCTACTATCAGCCTGATACCAAAACCAAAAACACATCAAGGAAAGAAAATTTCAGACCAATATCCCTGATGAACATAGATGCAAAAATTCTCAATAAAATTCTGGCAAATCACATACAAAAACATATTTAAAAGATAATACACCAAGATCATATTGGGTTCATCCCAGTGATGGTTCAACATACATAAATCAATAAACATAATTCATCACATCGATAGACTTAAAGACAAGAATCATATGATCATCTCAATAGATGCAGAAAATGTATTTGACAAATACAGCACCCTTTCATGTTCAAAACCCTAAAAAAAAACTAGGGATAGTAGGAACATACCTCAACATTTTAAGAGCTATATATGCTAAACCCAAGGCCAACATCATTCCAAATGGAGAAAAATTGAAAGCATTCCCTCTAAAAACTAGAACAAGACGAGGATGTCTATTCGACATCATCCTTGAAACTCTAGCCAGAGCAATTAGAAGAAAGAAATTAAAAAGACACAAATAGGAAAAGAAGAACTCAAACTAACACCATTTGCTGATGACATAATTCTATATTTAGAAGACCCAAAAAATTCCACCAGAAAACTTCTAGAACTAATAAATGAATTCAGCAAAGCAGCAGGATATAAAATTAGCACCCATAAATAAAATGCATTCCTATACATCAGCGATGAATCCACTGAAAGAGAAATTAGGAAAACTACCTATTCGCAATAGCCTCAAAAAAATAAAATAAAATACTTGGGAATCATTCTAACAAAAGAGGTGAAAGACATCTACAATGAAAACTACAGAACACTAGAGAAAGAAATTTAAAATAATAAAGTCAGCAGATTGCCTTAAAATTCTGTCTTTACTATGTTAGAAAAACTGGCTTCATTTCTGTACTACTTTATTATTTTTCCTTTGGCTGTGCAATAAAAGAATAAAATGAGAGACAAAATCTGACTCTTAAAAAAAAGAAAGAAACTGAAGACCTTAGAAGACGGAAAAATCTCCCATGCCCTTGGATGCCCAGAATCAGCATTGTCAAAATGGTCATACTACCAAAAATGTTATACAGATTTAATGCAATTCCTATTAAAATCCCAATGACATTCTTCATAGGAAAAAAAAAAAGAAAGAAAACCCAGACAACTCATGTAGGCCCTCTGGCAAGTGACAGAAGGTCCCTGACACTACGAAAACTTTACCATCAGATGACGCCCACAGATTTTCTATCTCATCTCCACAAAGGACACTGTGTAGCACAACAAATCAGTTTAATTTACTATTTACGAAGTTGATTTCACTTTACCTACCTCTAAAATAACGTATAATGGTCCACCTCAACTTTTCCACTCTTCACCCCAATTCCTAAACCAGATGATGAACAGACTCAAAGTTTCTACCTCTGAATTTTTTTCAAATGTTAAGAACCAAACCCAGGTCTTTGAATGGTAGGCAAGTGCTCTACCACTGAGTGACACTCTCAGTCCCCATTTTTTAATACATCAGTGGTAAATTCATCTCTAACATTTCTGAGTATGAGTTATTGCACAACTCTGGGAAAGGCATCAGTGAGCAAAACCTAAAAACAAATCACCTGTCTTAGCAATGTTGTTTTTGTATGGCTATGATAGAAACCAGAGAAAGGGAAATTTATAAAGAAGAAAAAATTCTTTCCTTACACTTCTGAGTCTGGGAAGACCAAGACCAAAGTACTAATGTTTCCTGCACCTCAGATAGAGCATTAATCTTAATCTCCAGGATAAAGAATTCAAAAACTCAAGACCAAAAAAATACATATATCAATAACTGGGCAAAGGAACTGAACAGACATGTCACAGAAGAAGAAATACAAATGATCAACAAATAACAAAATGTGAAAAATATTCAATATCATTAGCAATTAGGAAAAAGCAAATCAAAACCACACTGAGTTTTCATCTCACAATAGTCAAAATGGCAGTGTTGGCAAGGATGTGGGGAAAAGAGTACACTCAAACATTGTTGGTGAAACTGAAAATTGGTGCAACCACTTTGGAAAGCAGTATGGAGATTCCTCAGAAAACTTGGAAAGGAATCACCATTTGACCCACTTATCCCACTCCTCGGTTTATACCCAAAGGGCTTAAAATCAGCATACTACAGTGATGCAGCCACATCAACATTTATAGCAGCTCAATTCACAACAGTCATGCTATGGAACCAGCCTAGGTGCCCTTCAGTAGATGAATGGATAAAGAAAATGTGGTATATATACACAATGGAGTATTAATCATAAGTAAGAATGAAATTATGGCATTTGCTGGTAAGTGGATGGATCTGGAAACTATTATGCTAAGCAAAATAAGCCAATCCCAAAAAAACCAAAGACTGAATGTTCTCTATGATATGTGGATGCTGGCCTACAGCAAGGGCATGGGGAGTTTCAGTGTATTGACAAAGCGAAATGAAGTGAAGGGAAGGGGGATAGGAATAGAAAAGACAGTGGAATGAATCTGACATAGCTTTCCTATGTTCATATATGAATACACCAGTGAATCTCAACGTTGTGTACATCCAGAAGACTGGAAACCTAATTAGAATAAGATGTACTCCATGTTAGTATAAATATGATAAAATATACTCTACTGTCATGTGGAACTAAAAACAAAAAAAAAAATACCAGTGTCTGATGTGAACTTCTGGCTGTGTCCTCACATGGTGGAAAGTAGAAGACCAAGAAAGAGAATCCACTCCTGCAAGTCCTTTGATAGTGTCATTAATCCATTCATGAGAACAGAGGCCTCATGACATAAATATCTGCCCCCTCCCCCATAAAAAGCCCCATTCCCAGTGCTGTCGCTTTGGGATTAAGTTCCCAATACATGAATTTTATGGAACACATTCTGACGATAACAGTTGCTTGCATTCTGTTTTAGTCAGCTCTTTCACTGCTGTGACTAAATGATCTGACCAGCACAATTATAGAGGAGGAAAAGTTTATGTAAGGGCTCACGGTTTCAGAGGTCTTAATCCATAGAAGGCCAGCTTCATTCCTTGGGGCTTGAGGTGAGGCCAAACATCCTGGTGGAGTGTGTGGCAGAGGGAAGCAGCTCTAGTGAGATCAGGATGCAGAGAGACTCCTCCTGCCAGACACAAATGTACAAACCAAAGCCACGCCCCAATTCCCACCTCCTCCAGCCACACCCCACCACTTCAGTTACCACTTAGTTAATTCCTATCAGGGGATTAAATCTCTGATGGGGTTAAGACTCTCACAACCCAATTATTTCTCCCCTGAACCTTCTTGATTATCTCACATGTGAGATTTTGGGGGACACCTCACATTCAAACCATAACACATTCCAATATAAGAACAAAAGTTTAGAAAAATAATTGCCAATACAAATATGACACAGAAATAGAAACACATTAACTCGCACTCGTTCACTTTAATTTGTCTACAAATTAGACCAGTAGATGTAAGGACATCTTTGGGTATTTTTAAAGGAGGTGAGAATGCTTCCATAATGAAGAAAGGTACTACTTTTTAAAGAGGTGTTCCTATTATATGAAGAGAAGTTGAAGATGCTTTTTCAAACCCTGACCTTGTGTACTTTGTAATATTGCCCAAAGACTGCCCTGTTCACCTTCCCCTGCAGTGACCCATGTATGACCCTTCCTGGTGAACCTTATGCTGCATGAAACTGAGTACTGAGAGGGAGCTGTTTTCACACCCTTTTCAGATATAATTTACATTCAACCTACAAGAACCCTTTAAACTATTGCAGCAAGTGTGCACTTCTAAAAATAAAAGGAAAAGTATTTCTCCTACTGGCATTTCAAGTGGCCTACAAATGAAATCCATTACACAGTGAATTTGTAACCCAATAGGGTGAGACTTTTTAAAAATTTCACTTCCCTTTTAGATATTTTATACTCTACCTCTGACCAATCATTTTAAATTTTTTTGAAATATTTTCTAGACTCAAACACAATGGTTACTTCTCCACTGAGCTATATTGGTTCAGCAGGAAGCTGAGGGCAATGGTGGGATTAGCAAATTAATTACCAAAGAGTGAGAGTTCTAGAAGTTGATATTTTGGTTCACACAAATTTCTACCAAGACTTGACTTATCCAAGTTGCTTTTTCTCCTCCAAAATTGTGGAGGCGATCTATAAGGGAAAAAAAATTGCACAGAAATATTCCAGCAAAAGAATACCAGAGTGACTTTCTTTATCAGTTCTGTTCGATATACTTCAGATGGATAAAAGCACAGGAAAGAGTCCAAACTCAAACATCATAAAGCTTTGTGAACTCCAGCAACAATCATAAAATGTTGAAAACTGTCTCATTTTATGAGATACATCTCACTTCCAAGAATCTTCCAGCCTCTTCAGAAAATGTTCAAATCATCATTGAGAGTATACATCAAGTGTTTAAATTTTGGTAAACCATTTTGCCTGGAAAACACCAGTAAAAGTTAATGGTGCTAAAAATACTTTTGAGTTTCTTCTACAACAGATTATATGAAAGCTGAATAGTTTGGTTTATAAATTGTAAGTTGAAACTCATAAAACAAATCAACAATAGAAAGCCAACCTTAAGTTTAACTCAATTCTATGGTGGGTATCTTGGGCTCTTAAAGTATCCAGTTAGCACCAGTTTTAGGGACTTGACCCTGTTTGCTTTAGGTCCCTCCTCCCACACCACTGGAATGCCTTATGCTGTAGGCATTCATTGTTTTTCCTTTGAATAAATCATCTGAGTTTTCAAGCAAATTTCAAAGAAATCTGCCTAGAATGTTTTAACCTTAAGTAGAAAAAAATTGACATCTCTTGCACTAAAATCTGCTGTGGTTTTCTCCTTTAGTAAATAAATTAGAAGAAAAAACTCCTGAATAAGTGGGTGTGAGTGGATGAGTTATACAAAAAACCCTGCACAAGCACCAGCCCTGCCAGCCAAGTTTCCTCAGGCCACACACAAATTTACTGAGAGTCTTCACACGAAAACACTCATAATTCCTAACACACCTTGAGGAGGGCAGTACACCCTCACACACACACACACACACACACACACACACACACACACATGCTGAGAACCACTGATCTTCCCCCAACCCCTTCTTTTACAAATAATGAAACAAGGAGCAAAGAATTTGATTGTTTGGTTCAGTCATTTGAAGAAAAATATCAGAATCCAAACCTCCCGACTTCAAAATCATGTCCTTTCTAAGTTGCTTCTTCCTATGGCTGTAATACACACATATTTTCATCATAAAGATTATTATAGTCTTTCTGACTCCTTAAATATGCTTAAAAATTATCTCAAAATATTTTCCAATTCTTCCTGACATATACCCCTGCTGGCAATCACAAAAATCATAGGAAGATAACACTGAACAAGATTACTGATTAATAGTAATCACATGTGTACCATTTGTCTGGTTTTGCTTCATCCACTTTGTGTTAATTGGTTTTTCTTTCATGTGACCTAAATACCCAACAAAGACAACTTATTATTATTATTATTATTGTTGTTGTTGTTGTTGTTGTTGTTTTATTTTGGCTCACGATTTCAGAGGTATAGTCCTTGATTGGCCAAGTTCATTTTGATCTGGGCCCAAAATATCATGGTGGAAGGGCACATTGGAGGGAAGTTGCTCAGGACATGGCAGCCAAGAAGCAGAGAGAGGGGAAGGGACTGCCGGGAAGATGAACCCTTCCAGGCACACCCCCAGTGACCCACCTCCTCCAGTGATGCCCCACCTGCCTATAGTTACTCATGTTCCTGTGGAATTTTTAATTTGATCAATAAATGAAGTAATGTATGAGAAATGAATTTGCAAATTGTAAAACACAAAACAAATATTATTTTTATTAGTATTTATTAGTACAGTATTAGTATTTATTAAGTATTATAATCATTATCTTTTCTCTTGTCTGAGGTCTTTCATGAAGTTCAATATTCAAGAAAGCATTATTCTCACTTATTTTTTCTTCTGGAAATAATTATCAATTTGATTTTTTAATGACAAATCATTAATTCCAGCTTCATAATCTCGACTTGCCTCTTTCCCTAGAATCTATTAAAAAATGAGAGTAGGGTATTTTATTTTTATATTTGTGTTGTTTCATAGACTTTTGGGTTGTGTCACTATTCCTTTTCTAATTTGTAAAGATTTTTAATAGGCCACTTATGTGAACTAACATAAATCAAGCAACTTCTCTGAAAACTGTTTTTTTCTCATCCGTATAATGGAAATAAGAACTACCAAACAAAATTATTTTCAGAATTTTTTGCCTCAACTTTCCTTTCTCTAATTTACTTTTAGATTGAAAATAAAAAATAAATTGGGAAAAATAAAACTGAAGCAAAAGACCTGAACTATGCTAATTCTGTGTTGATATTTATATAAATATAGATTCAGAGCCTAAATCTAAGACTAAATTAAAATTGCACCAGCCCATTTAGTTTCTTTACTTACTACTAACAAGAATTGGACTCTTTCATCTCACGAACAAATGATGAAAGTAATAAATGCTCATCTGTTTCTAATAAGTAAGATAAAGAACAGACAGATTGAAAACTCATAAAAAGGAAAAATCTGGAGATATAAAAGGGGATCCTTATTCTATATTCATGATGAAACAGTAACTTACATTCAAAGATCACTTTACACAACAATCTTGGTTTAGCACTATTAGGAAAATTAAAGTTGGTAGGATCAATGCTTTGTGAACATATGGGCATGGAGGGTAAAATTACATGATTATATAAAGCTAGTAAAGAACTTAAATAACAGACTCCAATTACAAAGCACACCTGGAATAAATAGATGACATTTGGGAATGGACAGGTTAAAGTTAAGATTTTTAATTATCAATGATGATAACTTTCTATTGAGTGGATTCAGAGTAGGTTAGTGCACAAAGCTGGAGCTGTCAGAGGTAGCACAGGGCAGTCTGCATTCACTGAGAATCCGGATTAGATGATCTACATTCCTTGCACTGCTTAGATTCCATGAAATAATGAGGGAACAATGTCAAAAGAGCTTGAATTGGCACCAGGGAGAAATCAAGATCATTGATCAAGATCATTTATTAAGCCAACTATTTGAAACTTGGAAAATGAAATGAACTAGGTCATATTCTTTGGAGATAGACTTCAAGTTCTAACTCTTCAAGTTCTTCAAGAGTTTCAGAACTTATGTCCAAATTCAGATAGGGTGGATGGTGTATGAGATATACACATTCTCACTACCACTAAACAACACATCAAACTCAATTTCTTAAAATTGCATAAGAAAATAAGAATTGATAAACTCCCCTATTGCTATAGTTACAATTACAGCAGTGGCTGTATATCTGCCTACAACCAGTGTGTCTTCAAAAACAAAACCACTTTCAATCCTGTTCCTCACCCTGGACATCATTATTCTGTTCTTCCAAGAGAGTCTAAGAAATTGTAGTTTTTGTGCAAAAGGCATGTTCTGAAAACACACAGAAGGAAGACTTTGGAAGGGGCCTTTGTTAAGGGACTGCATGCTTGAGTATGTTTATCTGAAAATAAGAAGTAAAAATTCAGACGACTGACAGCAATTGGGTTAATTTTCTCTGCAGCAGAAAATTTCGAAGATTTTTTTCACTGACACAAAACCAGAAAATAACAAAACTGTGAACACTCCAAGAATTTAAACATTGCCTAACAGGTCTCTGTAATTATAAAAACAAGTTTTGATTTCTGAGCTATGGTTAAAGTTCACAGCTGATATTTGGTTCAGTGCTCAGTTCTTTCTTCAGTGGCCAAAACTTTTTAATGAAGTAACTAAACTTTATGTAAAGGAAGAGTATCAAAGTTTTATTAGCTTTTATTTTTCTAATTTTATTTACTGAATTATGTAGTCATATAACTCTAGTTGAACTTTAAATTCTTTTCTACTTCTCCCTGAGAATATTTTGAATCACTCTGATTCAATCTGAGATCATTTTTACATTCATAATCAGAGCTACAGTGACTCAAAATGGAAAAGAAATACTATAAAGATAGATTATTTTATCTTCTTGCTAATAAATTCCTTCATTATTAATCATTAGCTATATTTTTCCAGACAGTTTTTCTGACTAGCTATTTCTTTGACTTGGTAGTGTCAAACAATTATTGCATATCCACTATATGCCAAGCATTTTGATCAAGTCATAGGAAATACTGAGGACACCAAGGTAGATAAAATACAGTTCACAGCCTCAGAGACTGATTCTTTTTTTTATAAGAGATAGAGGTCTTTCTTTGTTGCCCAGTGTGGTCTTGAACTCCTGGGCTCAAATGATAGTAGCTGGAACTACAGGTACTTGCCACTGCTCCCAGAAACAAACTTGTTACTTAGGAAGACAAACTTGTATACAAGAATTGCAAGGTGCTTAGAAAGTCACAAAAAAGGAGAAAACCAATTTCAATCTCAATAGGTTAGGCGCCTATAAGGAGAACATTAGGGAATATTTTTAAAAATCAAATCTGAAATGTTGTCTCTCAGAGAGCATTGTTTGCAGAAAATCAGAGTCAAAATAATTATTCCTAATGAAATACTTTTCCAGGAGTGTAATTTGCCATGAATAAAAGACCTTTGTGTTCACAATAAATATGAAATGTTCTAGAAAAGAAAGAAAGAGGAAGCATTCTCTGTCTCCTTCAAAGAAGCTCAAAAAATTTTGATATTGGAAACAGACAAAAATTGAATAATAAGAACAGAACTTTGAGCCAACCTAAGTCATTGATATTGAAAGGAGTTTCTAAACAAAATATGAGCAATCTAACAATACATATATAAAATAATATATCATGAACCAATTGAGTTTATCTTAAAATGTAAATTTGATTCAACATTTGAAAATATTTTGAAATAATTTTCCTAATTATTAAAGGATTGTCTCAACTGTATCAGTGATCTTCTAAGTAATTGCTAAACACATTCATGATTATTTTTTACGAAACTCTAACATTTTTTAAATAAGCATCATATTATTTATGGACATATCTGAATGTGGTAAAAGTATGTGTGAAAAGGCACGATACTCATCCACCCAAAAACTAGACCAAGAATGGAAAAGTCAGGCATGAAGTACAGGACACTTTGACATATTGTTATTGTTTTATATTTTTCCAAGCTCTGTGGTAACTACAGCATGCATGTTTGTTTTGTGATCTCTCTTTATACTCTTTTGTTGGTAAGAGCTATTTCACAAATAATAAACACAATAATTTTTCAATGGAAAAAACGGAAATTATAATGACTAATATTTAAAAAGGTTACCTAAAAAGATTGCAGAAAAAATCTTCACACCTTCTTTTTTTTTAAGCTATCAAGTAAACGTTAAAGAATTTTACTCTTGCTAGAAGGATACCCAAGAACTCGGTTTAGTCCAGCTTGCTATCTGAAAACTCATCCACAGAACATCACCCTGACTAGGGAGAATACAATTGATTGTGAAATTGGAATCCATGCCAAAGATACAATAGGGAAACCATTCTCTCCCTGGTCTCTGCCTGCCACCCAGACACCCAGTGTCTGACTAACTTCAGATGTAAACCCCAGAAACGACAACTACTTTGTGCCAACTATTTTACATTACTTCTAAATGTGACAGTGATCCCTTAAGATATGTATTTTAATCTCCTTCCCACAGATGTAGAACTGAAACTCTTACAAGTTAAAAAATACACCAGAGGTCACACAGGTAACAAAGCAGAATGGACTCCAGACTCCATGTGCTTCCTACTATCTCTTCTGTCTATGATCTATTAAAATTGTTCTTAAAGTAAATACATAAATTCTTAACCACATTGATTAACTTCTATACACAACCAACAACAAATAAAATGACAGTGTGTTTAGACTGATGCCATGTGCTTTAGGAGTCTCACTACTAGCTTTTACTTTTCATCAAATCTAGATTCAATTTAAAACTGGTTTTCAATAAGACCCATCCAAGTGGTTATTCAATATTTTACAAATTTCTCTCCTTTTCTATTGTCTACAAAGAACTCAATTTGAACTTGATATCATTTCAATCAGCTTCTGAACATTTACAGAATAAAATTTAAATTTCAGAGGTCCAATAGTCTTTCCCATAAACTTCTAGGAAATAATCTGCTAAACCTCAGAGCCACCAAAGCAAAAAAAGAGGCAATGGGCTATTGGCCCTCTGGTTGAGCCCTAAAGGCACAATTCCTATCTCATCTTTTTAAAAATATTTTTTATTTGTTCTAATTAGTTGTACATGACAGGAGAATACATTCATACATTTTGATAGATCATACATAAATGGAATGTAATCTCTCATTTTTCTGATTATACATATTGTAGGATCACATTGGTCATGCAGTCATACATGTACATGAGGTGATAATTCCTATCTCATCTTTGAATAAACTCCTATTTAGTGGCACAGCAAACATCCGTTTGTACAGAATTTGTTCAGAAGTTTTCAAATTCTAAAATATAATAGAACTTAGAGCTGCTTGCTTCTTTTTAAAATACCACTGTATAAGCATGATTGGGTAGACCATGTGTCCAGAAGTGGAAATGAATTGCCTTCAAACAACAGACAATAACACTGCATGATTTAAAATAAATATCAGGGTCAAGTGGTGTCAATGATTTGCTATATTTCCCAGTAGTCAGTCACAAAAAGAGCTGTCAAGATTGCTTAGAGCTAAAAGTTTTTCCAATTGATAGGCTCCTCAAAAGGTTAAGTGTATGCAAGAAAAAATGCAATACTTTTTGCATTTCTTCCAGTATTTTCACTATATGATAAATACCACTTGTTAGAGAGTATTAACATAATGGGCTACACAGATTTTGAAAAGTATGTTTCTTATTTTAAATTCATATGAAGCTAAAATGAAAAATGTGTATGTAGTTACCATCAGTCATGGAATATAAATTCTTTTCTAATACAAACATGTTAAGTGCTAACATTTTAAAATCTTTCGACCAAGTTAAGCTATTCAAATATTTTAACAATTTTTCTTTCATTCAATAAATAAGTGAATTTGTTTAAGCCATTAATGGCAATGATGGGTCATATTAGCAATCAGCATTTTTTAGCTATTCTTAGTATAAATTTAACTAAATTCAGCATACCAAATTAGGACAAAGAATTTGATATATTTTCTTCTTCTTCTCAGATTACTATGACTTCTGTGCTAGTTCTTTTGCTTTGCAAAGGAGTGACTGCAGAAATTGGAAATATTTTAGAGTGTTTTCTTTTAAAAAGGGTAACCAGAGGTTCAAATGGGCATCCACTTTAATGTTTGGAAAATGATAAACTTTCATTTCACACAAAGAAAATCTACATTTTTAAAGAATGTTTTTTCAAAAAACAGTAGAAAATATATGTGCCCATACTACATTACTTTATTACTGTATGATGACTCAAATAGTAATTACAGCAACCATAAATGTCTCCTGCAGAGCAACAGTATTAGCATCCATATATAAAAGACTTGCTTTGCATATTAAGTACTGCATAGATATCTTAGTTCAAACTCTACATGAAAATAAGAACCTCAGACAGGGCTAGCAGGCAGTGAATTACCTCTTAGATGATACCACAGAGCAGAAGTAAAACAAGAGGAAAGACATGATGATGGGTAAACTTAACAGGACTATAGGGTACCCAGAGGTTTGGTCAAACATTATTCTGTGCATCTATGAGGGGTTTTTTTTTTGGATGAAATTAACTTTAAAATTGTTAGGCTGGTTAAAGTCAGTTGCCCTCTCTAACGGAGATGGGGCCTCATACAATTTGCTAAAGACTTGAATAGAACAAAAATACTGATCCTTCCTCAAGTTAAAGAGAATCCTTCATTTTTAGGTACTTTCATATTGGAACATTAACTTTTTCCTGCCTTCAGATGCTAACTAAAACATTGCTCTTCCTGGGTCTAAAGCCTCCCAGCCTTCCCACTGTAACAATACCACTGCAACACTATTAGCTCACTTACTTTTTGACTCACCCTAAGATGTGGGAATTTTTAAGTCTCTGTAATTGAATAACTGAATAAGCCAATTCATGTGTGTGTGTGTATGCGTGTGTGTGTGTGTGCTCATATGAAAAAAAATTATTTTATTCAATAAATAAAAGTGAATTTGACTACTTAAGTCATTAATGATAATGATGGGGTCTTACTAGCAACCATATTTTATGTCAGTATTGCTAAGAGCTAAAAGTTTTTCCAACTGATAGGCTACTCAAAAGGTTAGTGTATACAAAAGCAAATGCAATACTTTCTGCATTTATTCCAGTATTTCCATATAATAAATACCACTTATTAGAGAGTATTAATGTTAGTAAAATGTTTTTAATTTATGTGAAGCATATATATATATATATATATGGGGAGAGAGAGAGAGAGAGAGAGAGAGAGAGAGACTATACAAGGATTTATTATTCACTTGTTAATCAATGTACAGAACTGGAACTAGTGCTCAACCAACAGTGGAGTCGCAGAATGTACCTCAAAATTGTCTTTCAATAGTTCTGAGTTAGGTATTGTAAATGTCAGGCGAGTTTTCATAGTCATCTCATTCAGTGAGTCAGAAATACTCCAGTGTTGGAAGCTAAAGATCAGAAACGGGCACATTGTCAACATGAAGGTGGTCTAACTCACATAGACCTGTTGACTGGGAATTAGAGATGAGAAAGAAAGCACATTGGCAGTAGAGAAGAGGGATCCAGTACAAGTTATGCCTTGAGTCACTCAGAACAATTCAACCTCATTTATTCCATTGGTCACCGAATCATAAGATGGTAGCAACCTATAACATATAGGAAAGATTTTATATAGAAGGATTAGTAGAAGTTACAACAATAAATCATCTAAACACCTATAATGTCAACTAAAAAGGAAATTTAAAATTTGATATTCACCGTTACAGTAAAACCTACAAAGATATCTAGGAATTTTAACAAGAATCTGTAAAACCTTTGCAGACATACGAATGTTTGTGACCCCCCCCCCCAAATAAAATGCATACATTGAAACCCTAAGTCACAGGGTGATGGTATTAGGAGTTGGGGACTTTGGGAGATAACTAAATCCTGAGAGTAGAGTCCTTGAAAATGTGATCCATCCCTTTATATAAGAAGTCCCCAGAAAGATCCCTTTCCTCTGCCACTATGTGAGATTACAGAGAAGAGATGAGTGAGTTCTTGAAAAATACCAAACCAGCTCACACCTTGATTATAGACTTCCCCATCTCCAAAACTGAGAAATAAACTTCTCTTGTTTATAAACTACCCTGGTTTGTGATATTTTGTTATAGCAGTTCAAATAAATGAAGACAATCTTGAAATTCTAGCAAAAGACATCTGAATTAATGGAAGGACATTCCATATACTTGAATAGGATGACTTAATTCATCTATATATTTAAAATAACAATAAGCAAATTCCAATTGAAAGTTTGGATAAATTTGATAAATTTCTATAAGATTTATTTGGAACAATACTTTCATGAATCATTTTTAAAAACAAATAATCTTGATGCAGAAACAGATGAACAAATAATGGAAATGAAACAAAATATAAATTAGAGATGAAAACACATATGGACATATAATAAAAGAGAGACTACAAATAATATCAAAGGAAAAGATTGCTCAATTGATAGTGTTGAGAAAACTGGTTCACTATTTGGGGTAAAGCTGAGTACCTGCATGTAACTTCATACAACATTTGAAGACGAACTCCCGATGAAATAACATATAAATGTATAATGTAAAATTATAATGTATCTGTGTAATTGTTATTAAGTGTAGCTTTTGTAGTTTTAGAAGAAATTTAGAAGAATATTTTTGACTTAGGAGAAGAAAGGGACTCTTAAAATTTCAAATGTATAAGGAGTATGAAAAAAGTACAATGATTTGTTTGGTTACATCACAAAGATCTTAATGGATGAATCTTGAGAACATTGTGATCCTTGGACAAATGTGCAATAAGTCAATCACAAAATGGTAAATACTGCATAAGTCCACCAAAATGGGGTACCATGTTCATAGAGTACAAGTAGAATAGTGATTTTCACATGGTCGTTGGGGGAAGGCATAAGAGGAAATATTTGTTTAATGGGTTTAAAGTTTCAGTCTTGCAAGATGAGAACAGTTCAGGAAATTGGTTACCCCATAATATGAATGTGCCTCTCCTAAACTGTACACCTGAGACTAGTTAAGATGATAGAATTTTTATGTATACTCTAACATAAGTTTTTCAAAACTAAAGTTTCTATTCTGTGAAGGCCACCATATTATTGGAATGGGAGAAAATAGTCGTGATATCTAAAACTGTGAAAAGATTAATATCGAAATTATTTTAGAAACTCCAGCAAATCTATAGGAAGAACTCTAAAACCCCACTAGAAAGATGTGCAAATAAAAGAAACAGAAAATAGGAAATGAACATATAAAAAGTGCATATCAAAATTATGAGTAATCAGAGAAATGCAAGTTTTAAAAACCAGTGACATGTAATTCCAAACCTTTTACACCAGCTTGAACTAGATTGACTTGATAATGCTGAATGCAGCCAGAATATGTAGGAATATGAACACTCTTATAAATGCTTCATGATAGTATGGAGCACGGCTCTTCTGAAAGAAACATGGCACCACTTAAATATACTCCTTGTTAGAAATTCCAGTCTTGGTATATATGCTAAAGCAATTCTCATGAAGATCACTAAAGCTTCAGATGCAGGATGTTTGTCATGGTGCTATGGTGGTAGCAGAAAGTTGGAAGCCACCGGGGTCAAAATCCTCTTAAGCTCTTAAAAGTAGTGTAGTAGATATATAAATGGCATCCTAAAATAACCTTCCAAACATACTGCCTTAGAGAAAAAATGATATATGTTTTTAAAGAGTGGAATACAATTCCAGTGGAGTCAATTGAAAATATAACAGCTTGAAACAATAGTACACATCATGTAAACCATGTTACACTTTGTTATGGTTTAGATATGAGGTGTCCCCCAAAATCTCACATGTGAGACAATGCAAGAAGATTCAGAGGAGAAATGAAATGATTGGGTTACAGTCTTAACCTAATCAGTGAATTAATCCCTCATGGGTGCTTACCTGAGTGGTAACTGGAGGTAGGTGGGGTGTGACTGGAGAAGTGGTTAATTGGAGGTGTGACTGTGGGTACATATCTTATATCTGGAGAGTGGAGTCTCTCTTTCTCTGCTTTCTGATCATCATGTGAGCTGCTTCCCTCTGCCACACTCTTCCACCATGATGTCCTGCCTCACCTCAATTCCTGAGAAATGAAGCCAGTCACTTATGGAATGAGACCTTGGAAATGGTGAGCCCCTGAATAAACGTTTCCTCCTCTACAGTTGTTCTGGTCAGGTCTTTCAGTCACAGCAGTGATAAAGCTGGCCAAAACACACTTCAAACATCAACTGTTTGTTAGAGAAAATGGTGTTAGGGTTTGAGAACAGAGGAGAGAAAGAGAGGTATTGCCATGGAAGGTCATTTGCTCTGAATGACCATAGGTGTCCAGCAAGAATCCATCCAGTCTAGCAGCTGCTTGCTCAGCTTTCATCATGGTCACTGATGGCTAAAGTTGTGAGAACTTTTGGTCACAACCTAAGTTCACTTCTCCATAAAGTCAGGTTTTCTGATGTTTGTTTGCTTCCTTAATAAAATGAAACAAAGCAAGAATAACCTCATCATTCTAGTTTTACTCTATTTGGATCAATGAAGTACTCCCTGGCAAGAAAGAAAGCAAGCTGTTTGGGTGCTAATCTAGATCATTTCTTGATGAGTTTTCTGTTTCCTTGAAAACATGCAAAAATAACTTTATTTGCTGTTTTTTAAAATGTCATTCTAACAAGTGAAGTTTTTATAAATTTCTGCTTAGGTCATTTCAGTTCTTGTTATTTTCATCCTGTTTTTGGATCACAGACTTGGTGAAATAAGGAGTGTAATTATTAAAGTAAAAGGATTGTAATGACTACTTAATGAAAGACTTTAGAATCCCTGAAATTATGCATAAAAGACAAGATTTGGCAACTGCCCAAACAAATCTCCTGCTTCTGAACTTTTCTTTGCAGCAGATGGAGAGGGGCGACTGTGCATCTTTAACTCAAGCCTATTTGGCTCCAGGTTCATCCAAGAAGTGGACGTGATATATGCCTCAAGAAGCCCCCATCATCTGGATTCATAACAGACACCCTGTGTAGGACTGAGGAGTGTAAATGTTTACCATATTTATAATACATTCACTTCTTGTCAGTAAAGTTTCCAAAATATACTGAAAAGTTTTGAATAAACTCCAACTTTGGGCAAAATAAGATTGCTTCTCAGAATAAGTTCTTTTAAATGCTAATAAGTGACTCAGAAATTTAGATAGGTAGAGCATCATGTATATATATACTCTTCAAATATGTGTAAATTAAATTTAAATATATAGAAATTTAAGTTCTCCGTGAATAAAGTCATTTAAGGATGAAAGAATTAAAAAATTAATAAAATGGTTTGGATGTGACCTTGATTAGTTGTAGTGTTGTTCCAGCACCCATAAACATCATGGACAGAAAAGAAAAGAAAGTATTTGAAGCAAAAAAATAAAGAGGAACATTTTCTCTTTTCTACCTAGTCTCTTATTTATTTGTTTGGACAGAGGGCACGGAAGGACTAGTGACAGAGTAAGTGCAACAGGGGTGGACTTTTCCTGGCCAGGGTGACAGGGAGTTAATCCTCCCCCAAGTGGCTCTTTCACTTCACTTTGCTCTTAGAAATAAAGCATTGAACACCTATGTGACAAAAATTGGCTTCTCTATCCTCTCCCTTCCTCAACATTACACCTTCAAAGGAAAGAAGTAAAAAGGCCAAGATACAATTTCTAAACAAAAGGTTAGTACTCCAATTCCAATGATGTGCAAAAATGTTAAGACATCACAAACAAAGTAGGATTTGGGTTTTTTTAATTTGTTCTAATTACTTATACATGACAGTAGAATGCATTTTGACCCATTGTACACAAATGGAGCATAACTTCCCATTCCTCTGGCTGTACATGGTGCTGAGTCACACCAGTAGTGTAATCATGTATATAGGGTAATAATGTCTGTCTCATTCTACTGCCCTTCCCATCCCCACTGCCCCACCCCTCACCTCACTCCCCTCTGCATAATCTAAAATTCCTTCATTCTTCCCTACCCACCTCCTACTATGGATGAGCATCCACTAATCAGAGAAAACATTAGGTCTTTGGTTTTCTGGGATTGGCTTATTTCCCTTAGCATGATATTCTCTAACTCCATCCATTTACCTGAAAATGCCATAATTTCATTCTTCTTTAAAGTTGAGTAATATTCTATTCCATATATATACCACATTTTCTTTATCCATTCATCTGTTAAAGGGCATCTAGGTTAGTTCCATAGTTTAGCTATTGTGAATTGATCCGCTATAAACATTGATGTGGCTGTGTCACTGTAGTATGTTGATTTTAAGTCTTTTGGGTATAAACTGAGGAGTGGGATAGCTGGGTCAAATGGTGGTTCCATTTCAAGTTTTCTGAGGAACCTCCAAACTGCTTTCCATTATGGTTGCACCAATTTTCATTCCCACCAGCGCTATATGAGTATACCTTTTTCCCCACATACTCACCAACATTTATTGTTGCTTGTATTCTTGATAATTGCCATTCTGATTTGAGTGAGTAATGGTATTTGAACCCAGCTAGGTTTATACCACAACCCATGCTCCTAACTATTAAACACACTATTTGATGATTTAATATATCAGTATGTATTCAACAGAAACTTGTCAAGTCCTTGCTAAGTACAAGGCTGTTGGGGGCTGTGCCGGGATGGTGCCTGGCGGCCAGCCGGAGGTTGTTTTGATCACATCAGCAGTGAGGAGGTTGATTAACACAAGCACACCCAGGTGATTTGTCATTGGCTATATTCAATTAAGTCCACACATACAACGCGTGCACAGGTGTTCCCGAGTGCTCCTGCTCGGGCCTGCTCGTTTTGACCTTTGCCGTGATGGGGCAGCTGGCTCCTCGCCTGATCTCAACTAACATGGCCCCGCCCTCCACCTCCTGGAGGGGATATAAGCGGGCAGTAGGTAGAAGGCAAGGGCAAGCAGCTAGCAGAGAGAAGCAGCAGCTAGAGCAGCAGCTAGCAGAGAGAAGAAGCAGCAGTAAGCAGAAGCAGCAGTAAGAAGAAGCAGCTAGGAAAAGCAGCAGCTAGCAGAGAAAGGCAGCAGCTAGCAGAGAAGAGAAGCAGCTAACCCTCAGATAGATAGCACCTAGTTCACAGGATGCAGGGCATACCTTCAAGAAGCAGCAGAACTTTAAAAAGAAATAAATCTCTGATAAGCGTAGAAGCCTCTCTTTCTCTAAAACTTTCTCTCTAAGCAAAGTTTCTCTTCCTCTAAGCAAAGTCTCTCTTCCTGATAAGCAAAGTTTCTCTTCCTCTAAGCAAAGTCTCTCTTCCTGATAAGCAAAGTTTCTCTTCCTCTAAGCAAAGCCTATCTTTCTCTCAAAGTCTCTCTTCCTCTATAAATTAGTGAATATAGAAAAAGTAGTTTATTTCCAGGCCCCTCCGATAAATACCCGCGCAATTGTTGCCACGGGCGGGACACAAGGCATTGTTCTAGGTGCTGGGATACATCAGTGAACAAAACAGACACTCTTTCTCTCTTGTAGTTGCATAGTTAGAATGCAAGTACTATAAATACTAGTCGGGGGAAGAGCTAGCAAATTCATATATCCATAAATTACAAATAAATTATAAAAGATTAGAAAATTTTAATGAAATGTTTAAACATATATTTTAAAATGTACCTGTGTGATATGTAAATTTCCTTCCAAGCACAGTTTTTGTATCCTCCTATGGACACCCAGCCATATCATGCCATATCCAACATTCACATCCTTTAAAAAGTCACACACATTTCACTTTGCAAAATTCATCATGCTTTCCACTTATAATGTCTCTGCTCTTCAATATGCATGTTATAAATCAATCAACAGTTTTTTAAAATTTTTTTGAAATCCAAACTTCTGTAATAAAATTCAAGTATTCAAACTCCATGAATATTATTTTTAATAAGAGTACGTGGAGTTAAGACTCAAAGCATACACATCATTTTCTACAGCTACGTAGATTATAAATCAGGAATTTCATTTAAATATTTTAAGTCAGATTGTTAAACTGAGTAACCACATTATCTTAATGTTAAAATTCAATTAAGAAGTTTGTTTTCTCTGTTTGCTTAGTCACAGTGACAAGGAGAGGAGCTGGTACAAAGAGAACAGGTATTGGAGCCTGTCAGAAATGGAAACAGGAACTGGCTCCCCTACATCTTACCTCCAAAATAGGTACCATATTAGATTATTGTCCAAGAAGAGATAATGTATGCAAAGCAAATTAATGTAATGCACAGAACATAACAGAGCAATAAAAATAATAACAACTTGTATCAAATTTCCCACTGTTCGCTCTTACCACCACGTGTGTGGTTTTATCTGCCTCCATCAACATTACCTTCTCAAGACTAAGCATCTCATTCTGCATTAATATCAGAACTCTCTTGTAGGGAACATTCCTCAAGCTTATCTGACAGCAGTCACTGACACTATGGTCTAAGTAAGCCAAACAGTCTGAACAGAGAAACTGAGGTAATGGTAAAGACTCACCATGGAATGAAGGTCTTTGTAGCTGTTGAGGCTGAGTTTGAACTGAGGGGAGGCCTCGTTCTGTCGTGCATCACAGAAAACTGTGATGTGAGCTCATCCATGCTGCCTTGCCTCATGCTGTGTTGCTGGAGCTTGCCATTCCCCCAGTCCTTTGTCTCAGACCTGTTGCTGGGCAGAATTGCTTAGACATGCTTGGTTTGTTTACAGTACCTGGACCCTCCACGTACAGTTCACCTATAGGCTGACTCTGTTACACTTTAACAAGCATGTTAACCTGATTGGATAATGTGCCTAATATATGTCCTGTGCAACCCTAAATAAAATGAGATCCACGCCTTCAGAGCTCGATCTTCGATGCCTGGGTAAGCGCGCTGGGTAAGGCTAGGTAGGGTAGGCATCGTTCATCCTCACCCTCAGCAAACCCATCTCTGAACTTCTACACTCTCTCACTCCCACTAATAGATTCTTTCTTGCAGTGGCTTGGTCCATGATGCATTCTATCACACTGTTATTGCCATTTTCTTCAGGTCATCTTCTTACTACCTGAATACCATGAGAAAGAAAGAAAAAAAGAAAGAAAGAAAGAAAGAAAGAAAGAAAGAAAGAAAGGAAGGAAGGAAGGAAGAAAGAAACAGTTCTCTCTACAGATTGTTATTCACCTATTCCATCTCTGAAAATTTTTTTTGAAATGTTATTTTCTCTACAGTTATATTTCTCTATTGGGATTGTTAATCTTTTAATCTTTCAATCTTTCAAATATTAACTAAAAACCCATTTTGACACATCTGTTGTATATACTGAGGGCTGTGGAGGGGGAGTGAACAAATCTAGATTAAAGCAGGAAGACATTAAATATAATATATAAAAACAGTTATATCAGCAGAGATAGTAAGGAGTTGAGAATGATCACTTCTGGAAATCAGGACCAGTAGGAGTGGGAAGAGGGAAGAGGTAAAGGGCCTGGCATTTCTCATTAATTGTGACACTTTGAAAAGTGTGATCATCTCTCTTTTCCATGTTATATCTGCCTCTTTATTGCTACTTTCCTTGTTATTGCCAGCACAATTTAGTAAGAGGCCCTAGCTACAAGCTCCTGTGTCCCTTTGCCAGGCCCAGTCCTAAAAGTGAAAACTAAAGAGAACTTAATGAAGATTTTTTCTCACTTATACAATTTTTGGTTGGAGCTGTCCAAATCGATTGTGAATTTGGTTCACTTATTCACAGTGACATCTCACATGGTGGTATGTCTTGATTATTTATATATCTTACAAACCCATGAGTATTGCTTTCTACTCACTTTTTTCCTCTAAAAGATCCATGTGATGATAGAGATTTACCTCCTTTAACTGATTTGGAAGAAATTTCTTTTAATCTGAATGAAGTTTCTATAAATAAATAAAGAAGACATTATTATACCGGGCCTTCACCTCACCTCTTCCCACTATTAGTCTTGGTTCTCAACATCTCCCATCTTGTGTGTGGGGGGCTGGGAGGTTAAGTTAGTAGCCATATTCCATGTTTATTACTTTGAATAAATTATATCCCCAGTAATAAATACTTCATATAATCTCCTGTTTCCAACCCATTAAAGAAAAACCTGATGTGAAAAAAAGTTGCTCTTTAATTTGAAGGTTATACAAATAAAGTTAATTTGGAGTTAATGGTTTGCCAAAAAAGTCAAAATGTACAACAGTCACACCTAGTTATAGGCTACCTCACAGAGGATGTTCATGAATTATGTGTAGTATCTAATGTTTAAACATGCAGCCAATAATTTTATTTATATAATTAAGGTTATGGCATTTGAAGTATATTTCTGGAATTCTAATTAACACAAGCTAATGAATTGAGCACAGGGGCCAAGGACACCATTAGAGAAAGCTAATGAAAGGCCAACGGATTGTAATTATCCTGCAAAATAAGGACAGTCAAAGGGACCAATGCTATTATAAAGCATGTGATTGTGTGATGTAGTATACAGAAGAGATGACTTCATCAGTTTAGAAAGTGCTAGTGAATGAAAGCTTTCAGAGAGCAGAGAACTTTGCTGTCTTTGTCCCTGTGTTCTGTCCCATGTGCCTTGAACAGTAGCTGGCATTATTAGGGGCTTGATACATATATCTTCAACTTTGTGAATGAAAAATTGGTGTTATTACATTCTATTAATTAAGGAATTAATACCATGAACAAGAGCACTTCTATTCTGAAATGCAACCAGACCCAATTATCAGTATTACATCTGTGGAACCAATCATGACCCTAAAGTGCCCTCTGAATCATGAAAGTGAAATGCCCTTCCTGTTACATTACAATTTAGTAATCAAGTGCATGTCATTGCTCTCCAGGCCTTTCATCAGAGGTCAGACCTACAAAGACCCAGACAAAGAACCTTAGTGAAGCTTTTTCATAGATATTTATTCTTTCAGTTGCTTAAAAGAGGTAAAAAAGGTATGTCCCTCAAGTTATCTAAAGCTTAAATACATGTTCTGATAGGTCTTCAGAGTACTAATATTCACGCTCCTGTCACAAAAGTAAAGTGATTATCAAAATTCACAAACCAGGTCTTTTCATTTAATAGTTTAAATTGTAGAGTCTCTTGGTGGGGAGTGTAATATCTAATGCCACTCTTCCCAAATTTCTATATTTCTATTACTCTGCTGCCTCTGAAGAGAGTGTGTGCTCTCAGGTTCTCCACATTTCCACTGCTTCCCTTCATCTTCCTGATCAGATGCTGTTTGAACTGGTGTCCATGCTATATTGATTCTTAAGAATATATTTAAGAAGGAAGCACAATACTTTGTAGACTTCACTCTTTAATATCACTTGTAGGAGTTAAAGTTTTAAGAGTTGGCCTAACAGATAAAGTACTATGGCTTTGGCAGGGCAAACTCGGTCCTTCATATTCTTTTTTTTTTTTTTTTTTTTTTTTTTTTGGTTCTTTTTTTTTTTTATTGTAAACAAATGGGACACATGATGTTTCTCTGTTTGTACATGGCATAAAGGCATACCATTTGTGTAATCATAAATTTACATAGGGTAATGTTGTTTGATTTGTTCTGCCTTTTTTTCCCTTCCCCCCATCCCTCCCACCCCTCTTTTCCCTCTATACAGTCCTTCCTTCCTCCATTCTTGCCCCGCTTCCTAACCTTAACTCTAACCCTAACACTAACCGCTCCCACCCCCCATTATGTGTCATCATCCACTTATTAGCGATATCATTCTTCCTTTGGTTTTTTGAGATTGGCTTATCTCACTTAGCATGATATTCTCCAGTTTCATCCATTTGCCTGCAAATGCCATAATTTTATCGTTCTTTATGGCTGAGTAATATTCCATTGTATATATATACCACATTTTCTTTATCCATTCATCAATTGAAGGACATCTAGGTTGGTTCCACAATCTGGCTATTGTGAACTGAGCAGCTATGAACATTGATGTGGCTGTATCTCTGTAATATGCTGATTTTAAGTCCTTTGGGTATAGGCCAAGGAGTGGGATAGCTGGGTCAAATGGTGTTTCCATTCCAAGTTTTATAAGGAGTCTCCACACTGCTTTCCAGAGTGGCTGCACTAATTTGCAGCCCCACCAGCAATGTATGAGTGTATCTTTTTCCCCACATCCTCGCCAACACCTGTTGTTGCTTGTATTCTTGATAATCGCCATTCTAATTGGAGTGAGATGGAACCTTAGGGTGGTTTTGATTTGCATTTCTCTTATTACTAGAGATGTTGAACATTTTTCCATATGTTTGTTGATTGCTTATAGATCTTCTTCTGTGAAGTGTCTATTCATTTCCTTAGCCCATTTGTCGATTGGATTATTTACATTCTTGGTGTAGAGTTTTTTGAGTTCTTTATAGATTCTGGAGATTAGCGCTCTATCTGAAGTATGATTGGCAAAGATTTTCTCCCACTCTGTAGGCTCTTTCTTTGCATTGCTGATCGTTTCCTTTGCTGAGAGAAAGCTTTTTAGTTTGAATCTATCCCAGTTATTAATTCTTGCTTTTATTTCTTGTGCTATGGGAGTCCTGTTGAGGAAGTCTGGTCCTAAGCCGACATGTTGAAGCTCTGGACCTACTTTTTCTTCTACAAGATGCAAGGTCTCTGGTCTGATTCCGAGATCCTTAATCCATTTTGAGTTTAGTTTCGTGCATGGTGAGAGATATGGGTTTAGTTTCATTCTGTCGCATATGGATTTCCAATTCTCCCAGCACCATTTGTTGAAGAGGCTATCTTTTCTCCATTGCATATTTTTGGCACCTTTGTCTAGTATGAGAAAATTGTATTTATTTGGGTTTGTGTCCGTGTCCTCTATTCTGTACCATTGATCCACCTTTCTATTTTGGTACCAATACCATGCCGTTTTTGTTACTATTGCTTTGTAGTAGAGTTGAAGATCTGGTATTGCGATACCCCCTGCTTCACTCTTTCTGCCAAGGATTGCTTTAGCTATTCTGGGTTTTTTATTCTTCCAGATGAATTTCATAATTGCTTGCTCTATTTCTGTAAGGTACATCATTGGGATTTTAATTGGAATTGCATTGAATCTGTATAGCATATTTGGTAGTATGGCCATTTTGACAATATTAATTCTTCCTATCCAAGAACATGGGAGATCTTTTCATCTTCTAAGGTTTTCTTTAATTTCTTTCTTTAGCGTTCTGTAGTTCTCATTGTAGAGGTCTTTCACCTCTTTTGTGAGATTGATTCCCAAGTATTTTATTTTTTTCGAAGCTATTGTGAATGGGGTAGTTTTCCTAATTTCTCTTTCTGAAGATTCATCGCTTATATATAAAAATGCCTTAGATTTATGTGCATTGATCTTATATCCCACTACTTTACTGAATTCACTCTTGAGATCTAAAAGTTTTCTGGTGGAATTTCCTGGTTCCTCTAAGTATACCATCATATCATCAGCAAATAGGGATAGTTTGAGTTCTTCTTTTCCTATTCGTATCCCTTTAATTTCTTTGGTCTGTCTAATTGCTCTGGCTAGAGTTTCAAGGACGATATTGAATAGAAGTGGTGAAAGAGGGCATCCCTGCCTTGTTCCAGTTTTAAGAGGGGATGCTTTCAGTTTTTCACCATTTAGAATGATATTAGCCATGGGCTTAGCGTAGATGGCCTTTACAATGTTAAGGAATGTTCCCACTATCCCTATTTTTTCTAGTGTTTTGAGCATGAAGGGGTGCTGTATTTTATCAAATGCTTTCTCTGCATCTATTGAAATAATCATGTGATTCTTGACTTTAAGTCTATTGATATAGTGAATGACATTTATTGATTTCCTGATGTTGAACCAACCTTGCATCCCTGGGATGAAACCCACTTGATCATGGTGCACTATCTTTTTAATATGCTTTTGTATGCGATTTGCTAAAATTTTGTTGAGAATTTTTGCGTCGATGTTCATTAAGGATATTGGTCTGAAATTTTCTTTCCTCGATGTATCTCTGTCTGGTTTAGGTATCAGGGTAATATTGGCTTCATAGAATGAGTTTGGGAGGGTTCCCTCCTCTTCTATTTTATGGAATACTTTGAGAAGTATTGGAATGAGCTCTTCTTTAAAGGTTTTGTAGAACTCGGCTGAGAACCCATCTGGTCCTGGACTTTTCTTTGTTGGTAGGCTATTGATGACTTCATCTATTTCATTACTTCAAATTGGTCTATTTAAATTGTGTATGTCCTCCTCGTTCAGTTTAGGCAATTCATATGTCTCTAGAAACCTGTTGATGTCTTCGAAATTTTCTATTTTGTTGGAGTATAGATTTTCAAAATAGCTTCTAATTATGTTTTGTATTTCAGTTGTGTCTGTTGTGATATTTCCTTGTTCATTCCGAATTTTAGTGATTTGGGTTTTCTCTCGTCTTCTCTTTGTTAGTGTGGCTAAAGGTTTATCAATTTTGTTTATTTTTTCGAAGAACCAACTATTTATTTTGTCAATTTTTTGTATTGTTTCTTTCGTTTCATATTCGTTGATTTCAGCTCTCAGTTTAACTATTTCCTGTCTTCTAATACTTTTGGTGTTGGTCTGCTCTTCTTTTTCTAGGGCTTTGAGCTGTAGTGTTAGGTGGTTTATTTGTTGAGTTTTACTTCTTTTTTTAAATGCGCTCCATGAAATAAATCTTCCTCTAAGTACTGCTTTCATACTGTCCCAGAGATTTTGATATGATGTTTCTTTGTTCTCGTTTACCTCTAAGAATTTTTTAATTTCCTTCCTAATATCTTCTGTTATCCATTCATCATATAATAGCATATTGTTTAATCTCCAGGTGTTGGAGTAGTTTCTGTTTTTTACTCTTTCATTAATTTGTAACTTCAATCCATTATGATCTGATAGAATACAAGGTAGTGTCTCTATCTTCTTGTATTTGCTGACATTAGCTTTGTGGCATAATATATGGTCTATTTTAGAGAAGGATCCATGTGCTGCTGAGAAGAAAGTGTATTCGCTCTTGGTTGGATGGTATATTCTATAAATGTCTGTTAAGTCTAAATTATTGATTGTGTTATTGAGATCTATGGTTTCTTTGTTCAATTTTTGTTTGGAAGATCTGTCCAGTGGTGAAAGAGGCGTGTTAAAATTACCTAGTATTATTGTGTTATGGTCTATTTGGTTTCTAAAATTGAGAAGGATTTGTTTAACATACATGGATGAGCCACTGTTTGGGGCATAGATGTTTATGATTGTTATATCTTGCTGATTTATGCTTCCCTTAAGCAGTATGAAATGTCCTTCTTTATCCCTTCTAACTAACATTGGCTTGAGGTCCACATTATCTGAAATGAGGATGGATACTCCAGCTTTTTTGCTGAGTCCATGTGCATGGTATGTTTTTCCCCATCCTTTCACCTTTAGTCTATGGGTATCTCTTTCTATGAGGTGAGTCTCTTGCAGGCAACATATTGTTGGATCTTTCTTTTTAATCCAATCTGCCAGTCTATGTCTTTTGATTGATGAATTTAGGCCATTAACATTCAGGGTTATTATTGAGATATGATTTGGATTCCCAATCATTTGGTTCATATTTAAAATTTTTGACACATCTTGGTTCCTCCTTTATTTGACAGTTCCTTTAGGATAATTCCTCCCTTTGCTGATTTGCTTCTTTGTTTTTTATCTCTTCCTCATGAAATATTTTGCTGAGATTGTTCTGTAATGCTGGCTTTCTTTTTGTAAATTCTTTTAGCTTTTGTTTATCATGGAATGATCTTATTTCATCGTCAAATTTGAAGGTAAGTTTTGCTGGGTATAAGATTCTTGGTTGGCATCCATTTTCTTTCAGAGCTTGAAAAATGTTGTTCCAGGCCCTTCTAGCTTTTAGGGTCTGGATTGAAAAATCTGCTGATATCCGTATTGGTTTCCCCCTGAATGTAATTTGGTTCTTTTCTCTCACAGCCTTTAAAATTCTGTCTTCATTTTGTATGTTAGGTATTTTCATTATAATGTGCCTAGGTGTGGGTCTGTTGTAATTTTGTGTATTTGGAGTCCTATAAGCCTCTTGGACTTGATTTTCCATTTCATTCTTCAGATTTGGGAAATGTTCTGATATTATTTCATTGAATAGATTATTCATTCCTTTGGTTTGTTTCTCTAAGCCTTCCTCAATCCCAATCATTCTCAAATTTGGCCTTTTCATGATATCCCATAGTTCTTGCAGATTCTGTTCATGATTTCTTACCATCTTCTCTGTTTGTTCAACTTTGCTTTCGAGGTTAAATATTTTGTCTTCAATATCTGAAGTTCTGTCTTCCAGGTGTTCTATCCTATTGGTTATGCTTTCTATGGAGTTCTTAATTTGGTTTATTGTTTCCTTCATTTCAAGGATTTCTGTTTGGTTTTTTTTCAATATCTCTAACTCTTTATTGAAATGATCTTTTGCTTCCTGAATTTGCTCTGTTAACTGTCGATTGGTGCGATCGTTCAATGCCTGCATTTGCTCTTTCATCTCATCGTTTGCTTCCCTAATCATTTTAATTATGTACATTCTGAACTCCCTTTCTGTCATTTCTTCTGCCATGCTGTCGTTGGATTTTATTGATGTAACATCTAGATTTGTTTGGGGCATTTTCTTCCCTTGTTTTCTCATATTGTTCAGGCATCAGTGGGTCATTAAGATATTGCAGATTTCCTCTATTGACTTATAATGTCCCTGATGATTGCTAGTATATCCCCTCTTATCCTTCAGTAGCCTGAAGTCTTGGAGGAAGTTGATAATGCTATGCTCCAAGAAGAAGCTGCCTCTCTAGGGGTGGTGACCCTCAGGTGGCGTATATTCCCTGCTAGTGGGCAGAGGTGCCTCCCCTTGTTGACCAATGGTCATCCAACAGGGAACTAGGCTGCGGGCTGAGGCAAGTCCTGTTTGTTCCTGTGTCTCTGGTTTTACTGTCCCTGTGGGAAAACCTCACCTAGCAGGGAAGACTCACTCGGTGGGGATGTCTCGCTGGTCAGTTGCCCTCCTAGAGTTTCCCCTCAATCTACAACTACCGCCTGGGCTGGGCTGTCTTCCTCTGCAACGTTCCCAGGGGCCCGGACCTACCTCCTGGGCCTGGGAGCCTCACCCTTCGCAGGCAAGTCTCCTTAGGCTGCCTCTACCAGAGAATCTGCCCGCAGTCCTGGAAACTTCGCTCCGCCCCTAGGCATGTCTAGGTGCGGCTCTTCCAGCAAGAAGCCACCTAGCTCCTGGGACCCTGCTCTGCACCTAATCGCCTGGCTATGCGACCCCTCCTCTGAGCCGCCACCTGGAGCCCCATACAATAGCTCTGATACCCAGAGACCCTCCACACACCTCCTCCTCCGGACAGCGGCCGGGTTTCCAACGCAGTCACTAGGAGTCCAAGCAACTCACTTCAGTCTCCTCCTCCCGCCAACCGCCCGTAGCCCTAAGCAGTCACTCGGAGTCCAAGTGACCCGCCCTGTTCCTCCTCCTCCTCCTTGGGGTCGCCCCGGGTGTTCAGGAGCGGTGGCTCCCAGACCAAGTAACCCACCACGCTCCTCCTCTAGGCAGGCCACCGGTGTTCAGGAGCGGTCGCTTTTAGTCCAATCAACTCACCACTCGCCTCCTCCTCTGGCAACCGCCTGTGGCTCTGATGCAGTCACTCCTAGACCAAGCAACCCACCGCGCTCCTCCGCCAGGCAGGCCACCGGTGTTCTGGAGCAGTCGCTCTGAGTTCAAACAGCTCGCCACGCAGCTCCTCCTCTGGCAACTGCCTGTGGCTCTGATGCAGTCACTCCTAGGTCAAGCGACCCGCCGAGCTCCTCCTCTTCCTCCAGGCAACCCCCCTGTGTTCAGAAGCGGTCGTTCTGGGTCTAAACAGCTCGCCACGCAGCTCCTCCTCAGGCAGCCGCCCAGAGCCCCAGTGGTTGCTCTGAGTCCAAGCGCTGTGCTGAGCCGCCTCCCCTACGATGATCCCAGTTGTCCGTGTTTACCGCTCCAGCGGGGGGAGGGGCGTCTCGCCGAGCAACTCTACTTCACAAAGTTTCCTGCGTTCTGGGGCTACCGCCCCATCCGGGACGCCTCCCCAGTGGGAGAGACTCACCCAGCGGCTTTGAGTTGGTCCCAAGTCTCTCACTATCTCCTCTTTTGAATCCTGCGTCCTGGAGCAACGTGAAATGCAGCCGCCCCCTAGTCCGCCATCTTGAAACTCCCCCGGCCCTTCATATTCTGACCAAAATGAACATTTTCTTCCTTGTGGTCACCCGTGACTCCCCCTAAAGTTTATTCTAAACCAAGTTCATTACCACGTTGGGCCATAAGCATTCTTTCCTGCCTGTCAGCGAGATCTACTTCCTGTGATTATCATATACATGGTCTCTTCTGCTTCTAGTAAAATTCATTTTCAAATGCCATCTCTTCTCCTCTGAAACAATAAATATATAAGTGCCACGCACTTCCTTCACTGGTTCTACAGGATACAGAAATAAATGAGGGACACCCTGCACAACAGAGGTTATATTCCAACAGGTGGGTCACCAAATATATAATAATACATTGTATTAGTTACAATGAAATGTGTGAGTTTTATAATAGGGAATGCATAGGATTCCATAGGAGTACAAGACAGAAAGAAGTAACAGCCTGGGGAGTTGTGTGGGCTTCCCAGAGGGAATGACAAGGTGATATCTGAAAGATGAGAGGACTTGACTGACCAATAGGTAATGAGGTAAATGAGCATGGGTTCTTTTCACCCCTGAGGCAATCAATGCAACAATACCATATTCATTACTTTGAAGACAAATAACCACTAACTTGGTGGCTGAAAATGACAGAAATGTACCATAATTCTGAATGCCAGTAATCTAAAACTAAGGAATCATCGGGGTTGCTTCCTCTGGAGCCTCTGAAGAAACATCATTCGTGTTTTTCTGCTACCATCTGGTAGCTAGCAGAAATCCCTGGAGTTCCTTCTCTTGTAGATGCATCATGACTCGAGTCAGTCTCTTCCTCATCTTCATGTCACCCTCTCCTGGGACTTCTGTCTCTTCTTCTTACACTTGTCATTGAATTTAGGACACACCCTACATTGGAATGATCTCATCTTGAGATCCTCAATTACACTTGTAAAGACTCTTCATTTCAAATAAGGTCATATTCCAAGATTCCCAGTCAACATATCTTTTGGAAGGTAGAAGTAGATATTCAACCCACAAGGTCACATTCAGGGAACTGGGAAAGGTGCAATGGCCAGAGTACAGCCTGAGCAAGAAACAGGAAAGAGAAGATATGAGAATGATTATAAGGGGCAGAACATAAAGGATTTTATCCAACAGGAGGCCATTTCCAAGCTTTAAGCAGAAACAGCTTAAACTTAAATGAATTACACAACTATTTTGAATTTTTGATAGATCTTTTTACCTGGTAAGTATAAAAAGGACTGGTAAGTCGCACACCAGAGGCTTGTGATTAGATAACATATAATGGTAGCCTGGACCAGGGGAAAGTAAACTAATGGGATAAATTTGATGTTTGTGATTACCATTCCAGAGTGAAATCTATATGCTACAGTTCCTGTCTGTTCAGACTCTTCTTAGTCTAGTGAAGAAAGACTGAGAAGGAAACACAATTACACATCTCACAATGAATGCTCTATGAAGGTATTAACAGAGCAAGAGGGAAACTGACAAACCTGGGAAATGAAGATGATTAACCATATCATGCAAGGATTCAAGTTCTGAAGCTCAGGGAGTCTCAACAGCATATGGAACATCACCCTGCTTTTAAAAGGTCTATAATTCAAATTCCTCGAAGTTCATAAATGGAAAGAAGAACCCCATAACTCTCCAATGGCAGAATCCAACCATTTTCTTGTGGTTTTTCATGCTTCCTTATGCTTCTTTCAGTTCCTACAATCTGAGTAAATGACCCTTTCTTCTCCATCATGTTTCCTTCACCCTCTTGTTTACTTCCTGTGTTAGCTCTATGTTTTCGTTTTCCTCCCCACCTCAACTCTTCTTGCCATTCACAGAGAACTCACTAATCACACAGAAAATGCAACCTCTGGTCTACCTGTGTCTGTCCCTCTTACTGTCCATGATCTTCTCCATAATCTACCTGCATCTCCTACTCCCACAGTGATAATAAAAATGGTGGCAGACATTATTTCAGAATTTTCTATGTAGCAGGCACTATTTACCAGATTGTCTAATTTAATCTTCACAGAACTATTATAAGGAACTATCATTAAATCATATTTTTCAAATATAAAAGCCTAACAGAAAAAACCTAACAGAAAAATTAAGCAGGCTCCCCACAGTTATATAGCTAGAATATGATAAATTTAGAGCATAATATAAATATAATATTTATAAATATAATATATATTTATATTATAAAATATAATATATTATAAAATATAAATATAAATTTAGGGCATAATATGATAAATTTGAGCAGTTATGGTTCACCTCCCTGACTTTAGAAACACCCCAACAGAAGGAGATATTTTTAAAATGCTTCTCAAATTTGAACATATATTTACATGCCCTGGAGTTCTTAGGATGCAAATTCTGATTTTGAAGATGGGTCCTGAGAGTTTATACTTCTAACAATCTTCAACTGGTCCATGTGTATGTTTCACATGTAAGATCTAAACCAGTCGGTTCCAATGCATTTACATCCAAAATGACAAACACAGTTAAAGAAATATTATATTACAGCATACAGACTTCACTTGGAAATTCTAAATGTTGACATCAAATTTCTCTAGTTAGCATACTTTCTCACTAGCTCAAGAAGAATATTTACCCTTTACTGTCTTCAAATTGACAGATTCTCTTCTCTGGATTATCTAGGTCCAAAATTCTAAGAATTAGTCTCTCAGCCTATCAAGTACCAGGTGCAGTGATTCCAATATTTCCAATCTTCTCTAAGGCTTCAGAGCTTTCCTCTTTTCATCCTGTTGTCTTCTCCATTCCCAATGGGTTAGTCATGTTGGTATGCAAACATGATATAATAGCATCATTCTTCACACACACACACACACACACACACACACACACACACACATACCTCTCCTATTCCTTGTCACCCATTTTCTGCCAGACACCTGGAAATATTAGTCTACATATGTCATCTCCCCTTCCTCACCTTTCACAGGAAGCATTGATTCCATCTAAATGAATTATCTGCACACCGCTCTACCTTGTTCTTGCCAAGATCACTTCCGCTTGGTCAGTCACAGTTTCAATCTTCTCTTATTTAAATCATTCATGAGTTCAAAACAGTTGGACAACCTCCTCTGGCCACATACTTCAGCCTAATCTTCATTACACCCATGCACACTTCCTAAGACTCCCACCTCTGTGTTCAGACCTTTTTGCTTTCCTTATAGATTCTTCTTCCTCAACCAGACCCTCTAACATTGGGCTTCTGAAAGCCTGTTTCTCTTCCTTTATCTTTTCATTCCTCTACTCCAATGTCGTTAGACACCATCTCTACTGCCATTGACCTCTCAGGCCAAGACTACCTAGGACTCCAAACTTGTGCCTCCCACTGCCTGTTTCTCCATGCAGTTCTCCCACAGGCACCTAACATTTAAGAGGACCAAAAACACACTTCAGGTTTTCCCCTTCCATTCTTCTCCACCTTATAAAATGCTGCTACAGTCTATCATTGACAAATCAGAAACCTGGGAATGACCTTTGTCACCCACTCCTTCCTAAACCCAAAAATGTACGGGTACTCATTCCTCATCCCAAATATGTCTTGAATCTGCTTAGTTCTCTCTTCTTCAATTCTACAACTTTTTCTAAACCAATGTCTTCTATCTTCAAAATAGCTTTCTGACAATATGTCTCCCTGATGCTATCTTATGTCTCTTCAAACTAATTCTTCACAAAATAAGAATTTATCTTAAAATTCAAATAAGATCATAACACTCCCTTTATTCATCAGCCTTCTGCTGCACTGAGAATAAAATACAAATTCCCTATGAGAGCCTACCTGGTTCTTCATCATCTGTGCCTCACCTACCTTTGCAACTTCAGGATGCAACACCTTCCCTCACTCACTAATATTGGTGACTGTGCTTTCTTATACCCCCTGAGGATCTCTTTTGTCATAGGATCCTTGAACTCTCCTTCATTTGCCTAAATTATTCAATCATATTTCTGAATGTGGTTTATGATCTTGGTGGAAGGACTATTCCAGACCACCCTATATAAACAAATTTTATCTTTCATCACTGTAACCTATTTGCCTATTTTATGCTCATAATTTAATTAGTAATTACATATTTGTTCACTTCATTCTAAATGTTTCATTGTTTTCATTCTAAAGCAAAGAAGAATGTGAGGTGACTTCCTCAATACACTTGTCAAAATCAGGAAATGAACAATACTATAAGATTTACAAACACTCCTTATTCTGATTTTACCAATTTAGGTACTAAAATCAGTAATTGAAAGTTTGATGACAAATAGGATATTTAGTTAGACTTACTATATTCTCCACAAAATACTCTGAAGTTTCACAGGGAAAATACTAACTTTGGAGAAATCTGGCAGATGCCACCTTAACAAGGAGATTGACAAAATTATCTGCAGGGAAATCAATTAACATCATGCACCTGCTGTTAACACCGAGGAAGACAGCAAAACTTCTGTATTATCCCTGCCCACCCCAAAAAAGAAGCATAAATTAAATTTATTCATGAGGAAATATTTGATAAACTCAAACTCAGGTACAGTCTATAAAACAATTTGTCTGTATTTGTTAAAAATTTCAAGATCATTTAAAAAAATACAACTAAGGAACTGTTCCAAATGAAAGGAACTAAAGAGACATGATAACTAAATTCAATAAGTGATCTTCCATTGAGCCTGCACTACAATTGTTTCTTTTCTTAGGTTCATTCTCTTGTTCTCTTCTGTTGTTCCTGGTCACTGATGGTCAGTGGCAGATAAGGGATGTATAAAACAACCTAAAAGTTTTTCAAACCAAAGAAATGTCATATATTGAGTATTTGAAAAGATTCCTCATAAATGCTTTCTTCCCAAAAAATTGGTGCATTAAAAACATGGAAACAAATTGAAATTTAGATGAGAGGGTGAATGGCAGGTGAATAAAATAATCTTGAAATAACAGCTCAAGGAGTGACAGAAGAAGATTAAAAAGTGTCACTGCAGCCTCCTGCCAATGTCTCATCATCTCTAGATTAGAAAGTGAAAGTAATAAGAAAAAAAATGGAGGCTAAAAGTTGTAGAATGCAATAAGAAATAAAATCTTAGCCCACAGTTTTGTGTGAATTTTTCCATAGAAAACAGATAGTGCTTTTCATAATAATTCTGGGAACTCAGGAAAATGAAGGAGGTAGATGTCAAAAATCTAACCTGACCTTGTACAGTCATGAAACTTGGATCCATATCCAATACTCTTGCTCCCATTCTGAAATCTCCTTAATTCTCCACTTGCTAACGGTGCCAGTGTTCTCACCAGCTTCCATACAAACTGTCAGAAACCAGGAGAGAAGAACGGACACATGGTTCAAATTGGCCAGTGACACCTACAAACCAGTGCCTGATTACTCAGAACAATCTTCCCAGTCCTAAAATTTTCAACCTGTCATTGGTAAGTCAAAATTTGACAGTTATAGAATTTTAAATTCTGAGACAGAGAGAGGGAGTTGACATTTCCTAGATCTTCCTCGTGTGTCTTTCTTCATAATTTCTTCACAAATGAAGACACTGAGGCTCAGGACCTAAATTACAATTTAAAACCTGGCACATTGCTTACAAAAGGAAGGACAAGAGACTATTTGTTGAGGTGACCTGAACTGCACATATTGAACACAGTCTGAAATAAATTCAGTAGCATTTATTTAAAAAGAAAATATCAATAGCCACATTAATACACTGACAGCTAAAGGAACTAAAATTTGAAAATGGGACTAGAAATAGGGAGGAGACAGAAGACAGAGTTCAGCATTTGAGAGTGAGGAGAGTTGTAGGATTATGAAAAAAATTGAATAACTTTAAATTGTGTTGACCATAATGTGCTCTGTTCAGAAACTGATATATATTCCTAGCATATTACTATATTAATAAATTCATTAATATTATAAATCAATGTATTAATTTATTACTATAATCTCATCCATATATTTATGTGTTGATATATTATTACATTTGAATATATTTAAATATTTATAAAGGCATATAGGATTCTAAGAAAGAGGTAGGCTCATGAAAAGAATTTCTACAACACTGTTTTAATAAAGAAAATTTCACAAAAACTGAACATCGGTTTAAAAAACCAAGAACAAGGTCTATCGTTGCCTAAATTAAACCTATACATGTTAGGGAACAATTTATCTACAGATACAGACCTGCTTGCTAGTTTTACCTGCTTTTGCACTGTGATCATGAAAGGTAAAATTGATTTAAAAAAAAAAAAAAAAAACAACTGAAGACACAACTCTCCTCAAGGTAGAACAGATGGGGAGCTGACTTGAACTGAATCAATCAAAACCAATTCTACTGAATTGAATTGAAGCAAATCGATCTGAATTAATACCCCCAGCAATTAAGTGATGCTTTAAACTTTTAACACATGAGAAAACAACAAGAAAAAGGAAATGAGATGAGCCACAGTTACAAAGTCAGGGAGAAAAATGATACATTGCATCAAAGTTTATCCAGATTTTTAGGTCTTTGTTCTGGTTGGCAATTTACACAATGAAGTACAGTAGCTGGATATGTGAACAGAATCCAGGAAAGAGCAAACATTTTATGATGGTAGTACATTTATCAGAAACAGACTTCTAAATAAAGATCTTATCATAATGTATTTACTTAATAGATGTCCCTTTCTCCTAAATAAATCTTAGAAAAATAAAACCATATTATAATTATCAGTTTACCTACTGAACTGACCAGTTAAATGAGAACTTGGCAGAGGAAGAGTCGGTGCCTCACTAATTTTATATCTACAGGTTCCAACACAGTGCCCAGCATGGCACAGGTATGCATGTGTGAAATACATACTTATTTACTCACTTCTTATAAAATTATGTGCAAATGTACCTAAATTGGAGAAGCTAAATATTTGAAGTGTTCCAATTTAGTTGGCTTCTGACTAATGAAAAATTTACTACCATCAAAAATTCTTCCACAGCTATATGCAAAAACCAATAAACTAATGTAGTTTCTATACCCTGAAACTTAGAATTGAAAATAAAATATTAAACCCTATTCTATTCTATAAATATGCATCTATGAAATAGTTGAAAGGTAAATTTGCAGGTATGTGTTTAAGGAATTTAAAATCATGGATCATTGACCTGTTAGGCCTTAATAACTTCTCTAAAACCATTAGCATCTATAATATAAATTCATATTTACGAAGTCAATAAAATGCACATTAGTTACCCAAAACAAGGACAACTTATCTGCTGTGGTCTCACAGATTTATCTTGCTTTTAAGTAAAGAAGCCAGAATATATTTATATGAAAGCTAAAGTTTCAATATAACCAAAGAGTTTAAGGGGAGTCCTCTTTCATTTTTAATACTTTAAGACTTCATTTGGCTGAGACAAGTTGAAGAAATTGATGGGTTTTCTTATAATGTAAACAACCAAAGTCAGAATATGTAATAGAACTGCATTGCTTTTGAAAAATTCATGATGCTTCATTTTTTTTAATATATAAAATGGATGACTTCAAGATGAACTGGAAGTTTTACAGCAGATTTTAGTGAAATGAATGTCAATGAAGTAAAAATGACCTTACTGTTACAAATCAACTATGAATTCGATGTCAAATTCAATAACTATTAATAATTTTATCTCTAGTCTATTTTACAAATAAAATTTTGTGGTGATGCAGTATTGTTAAGAGATGGTTTTCATTCTGTTAAATTTTATTGAACTATTTGGTTATTATTTATTTAAAAATCAAATAATTTTTTTTTAGCTTTTTAATTGAATAATGTAAAAAGTCTATAAGACATATCAGAACTGGAGAGGGCTTCCTACAGGTTCTTCAATTTGCAAATTATTGAACTCATAAATTTAGTCTATAAAATCACCATATTTCTTGAACTAGGATACTTGCAACATTTTCTTTGAAATATTAGATTAGTCAAAAAAACTCTCTCCAGCTTTCTGATGGAACCATATGCTTTTCCTCCTAATAGTCACTATTCCATCTCTGCCTCCCTCCTGCACTCAGGTAAGTCACTCCCGTGTAGAGATGTTCACTTCAAGGGCTCTCAGAATTTGACGGTTTTCTTGGACTCAGGTAATTTCTGAGTATCATAATTATTACCCTATTTACCAATAAATAATTGGTGTGCAACATAGTTTATTTTAATAATAAATGTTTCTGAAATTAAACCAACAAATCAAAGTAATAGGGCATTAATAGTGACCAGGAAGCCTTGTTAGGACAGTGACAAAGATAACTACTAGGAGATACATCTGTAAAATTCTTCAGTTTATCAACAGAGGCCAGTTGAGTATAGTTTCGTGGTGGAGCAGTTGCTTTGCATGGGCAAGGACCTGGGCTCCATCTCCAGGACTGCAAAAAAGTAAAAGGGATAATAATAATAATAATAATAATAATAATAATAATACCAATGACAACAATGTACATGTGTATGTCCAGATTCAGGAAATGCTATTCATAAGCTAGACCAACCCTGAAAGGGTTCATTTACAAAACTACATAGATATTGTAGAATAATACTTATTGTCAGAATCTCACTGACACTTGACAAATTCAGTATTAGTTTTAAGCAAGTGTCACTGACTGCTTTTCTAAGGTTCTTTCACCACATATGTGCTCAAAAACACTTGTTTATAATAGAGAAAGGCAAGTTTACTAGATCACTTTAACTAAAGTGAGTAGTCAAAAAATTTTTTTTTCATTCAGAATTGCAGGACGTGTCCTCATTTCCTTGTGGGGATTGGGTGACAATGTCATCTGTCATCACCAGGTCAAAGTATATTTTTGATTAACCAAAAGAACTGATCCAAAAGGTTGATGTAGATTACTTTAGACTTTGGGGGGTTTGTTGAGGATTTTTGTTTGTTTGTTTTGGAGGGTATATAATACCTTGCTAGGCAATGGAAATTTCAAATTACCGAACTAGTCAATACAGTTTATATTAATAATAAAACAGAAATGTCCTATTATGCACTATATTACAACTACAATTTATGTAGTATATACAATAGAAATATGCTACTTAAGCTTCCCAAAAGCAATGACTGAAATGAAACATTACTTTACAAAGCTGGCAGCAATACTAATTTGAGAGGTCACATAAGAAAAACAGGATTTCTCTTTTAGCTTCTATCTTTAGTATACATTGTACATTGTGTATCCCCACAAAAGTTAGATGGGTTAAATGTAATTAACTTAGGATATTAGCAACGAGGGAAAAAGAGTCTACAAAACTTTTCTCAGGGTATGGTTAAATTGTATTAATTTTTTTTCTCAGTTCATATAGATTTTTGTAAATCATTTTATTTGTAAACAAATGGGATACATCTTGTTTCTCTGTACATGAAGTAGAGGCATACCATTTGTGTAATCATACATTTACCTAGGGTAATAGTATTTGATTCATTCTGTTGTTTTTTTTCTTCCCCCCCACCACTCCCAACCCTCTTATCCCTCTATAGAGTCCCTCCTTCCTCCATTCTTGCCCCCTTACAACCCCCTATATGTGTCATCACCCGCTTGTCAGTGAGATCATTTGTCCTTTGGTTTTTTGAGATTGGCTTATCTCACATAGCATGATATTCTCCAACTGCATCCATTTGCCTGCAAATGCCATAATTTTATCATTCTTTCTGGCTGAGTAATATTCCATTGTACATATATACCACAATTTCTTATCAATTCATCAATTGAGGAGCATCTAAGTTGGTTCCACAATCTGACTACTGTGAATTGAGCAGCTATGAACATTGATGTGGCTGTATTCTCTGTAGTATGCTGATTTTAAGTCCTTTGGGTATGGGCCAAGGAGTGGGATAGCTGGGTCAAATGGTGGGTCCATTCCAAGTTTTCTAAGGAGTCTCCACACTGCTTTCCAGAGTGGCTGCACTAATTTGCAGCCCCACCAGCAATGTATGAGTGTACCCTTTTCCCCACATCCTCGCCAACACCTGTTGTGGCTTGTATTCTTGATAATCGCCATTCTAATTGGAGTGAGATGGAACCTTAGAGTAGTTTTGATCTGCATTTCTCTTATTACTAAAGGTGGTGAACATTTTTTCATGTGTTTGTTGATTGCTTGTAGATCTTCTTCTGTGAAGTGTCTGTTCATATCTTAGCCCATTTGTTGATTGGGTTATTTGTATTCTTGGTGTAGAGTTTTTTGAGTTCTTTATATATTCTGGAAATTAGTGTTCTATCTGAAGTATGAGTGGCAAAGTCTACTTTGCAGACTCTCTCTTCACATTGCTGATAGTTTCCTTTACTGAGAGAAAGCTACTTAGTTTGAATCTATCCCAGTTATTGATTCTTGCTTTTATTTCTTGTGCTATGGGAGTCCTGTTAAGGAAGTCTGATCCTAAGCCAACAAGTTGAAGATTTGAACCTACTTTTTCTTCTATAACATGCAGGATCTCTGGTCGGATTTCAAGGTCCTCGATCCATTGTGAGTTGATTTTTATGCAGGGTGAGAGATAGGGGTTTAGTTTCATTCTGTTGCATATGGATTTCCAGTTTTCCCAGCACCATTTGTTGAAGAAGCTATCTTTTCTCCATTGCATATTTTTGGCACCTTTGTCTAATATGAGAAAATTGTGTTTATTTGGATTTGTGTCCATGTCCTCTATTCTGTACCATTGATCTACCTATTTGGCGCCAATACCATGCCGTTTTTGTTACTGTTGCTTTGTAGTATAGTTGAAGGTCTGGTATTGCAATATTCACTCTTCCTGCTAAGGATTGCTTTAGTTATTCTGGGTTTCTTATTCTTCCAGATAAATTTCGTGATTGCTTGCTCTATTTCTGTAAGGTACGTCATTGGGATTTTTTTTTTTTATTTCTAATATATTTTATTTATTTATTTTTTATTTTTTTACATTTACATAGGGTAATGATGTTTATTTTTCCCCTCCCCCCACCCCTCCCACCCCTCTTTTCCCTCTACACAGTCCTTCTTTCCTTCATTCTTACCGCTCTCCTTAGCCTAACTCTAAACCTAACCCTAAACCTAATGCTAGCCCCTCCCACCCCCCATTATATGTCCTCATCCACTTATCAGCGAGATCATTCGTCCTTTAGTTTTTTGAGATTGGCTTATCTCACTTAGCATGATATTCTCCAATTTCGACCATTTGCCTACAAATGCCATAATTTTATCATTCTTCATTGCGGAGTAATATTCCATTGTATAAATATGCCACAGTTTCTTTATCCATTCATCAACTGAAGGGCATCTAGGTTGGTTCCACAATCTGACTATGGTAAATTGAGCAGCAATGAACATTGATGTGGCTGTATCTCTGTAGTATGCTGATTTTAAGTCCTTTGGGTATAGGCCAAGAAGTGGGATAGCTGGGTCAAATGGTGTTTCCATTCCAAGCTTTCTGAGGAATCTCCACACTGCTTTCCAGAGTGGCTGCACTAATTTGCAACCCCACCAGCAATGTATGAGTGTTCCTTTTTCACCACATCCTCGCCAACACCTATTGTTGCTTGTATTCTTGATCATCGCCATTCTAATTGGGGTGAGATGAAATCTTAGGGTAGTTTTGATTTGCATTTCCCTTATTACTAGGGATGTTGAACATTTTTTCATATATCTGTTGATTACTTGTACATCTTCTTCTGTGAAGTGTCCGTTCATTTCCTTAGCCCATTTGTTGATTGGATTATTTGTATTCTTCGTGTAGAGTTTTTTGAGTTCTTTATAGATTCTGGAAATTAGCGCTCTATCTGAGGTATGGTTGGCAAAGATATTCTCCCACTCTGTAGGCTCTCTCTTCACATTTCTGATAGTTTCCTTTGCTGAGAGAAAGCTTTTTAGTTTGAATCTATCCCAGTTGTTGATTCTTGCTTTTATTTCTTGTGCTATGGGAGTCCTGTTAAGGAAATCTGATCCTGAGCCAACAAGTTGAAGATTTCGACCTACTTTTTCTTCTATAAGATGCAGGGTCTCTGGTCTGATTCCGAGGTCCTTGATCCATTTTGAGTTGAGTTTTGTGTAGGGTGAGAGATAGTGGACTGGTGTTATAGCCCATCACGTAGAGTTCCTGCCTCTCATGCTGGAGACCAGGGTTCGACACCCGGGCAGCACTGTTAGTTCAGGGAAAATACAAACAGACAAATGAGGACGAATTGGGCACTCCTAAACCTCCATCCCCTCACCTCTTTCGTCATTGGGATTTTAATTGGAATTTCATTGAATCTGTATAGCATATTTGGTAGTATGGTCATTTTGACAATATTAGTTCTGCCTATCCAAGAACATGGGAGATCTTTCCATCTTCTAAGGTTTTCTTGAATTTCTTTCTTTAGTGTTCTGTAGTTCTCATTGTAGAGGTCTTTCACCTCTTTTCTGAGATTGATTCCCAAGTATTTTATTTTTTCGAGGCTATTGTGAATGAGGTAGTTTTCCTAATTTCTATTTCTGAAGATTCATCACTTATGTATAAAAATACATTGGCTTTATGAGCATTGATCTTATATCCTGCTACTTTACTGAATTCACTTATGAGTTCTAAAAGTTTTCTGGTGGAATTTTCTGGTTCCTCTAAATATATAATCATGTCATCAGCAAATAGGGATAGTTTGAGTTCTTCTTTTCCTATTCGTGTCCTTTTAATTTCCTTGGACTGTCTAATTGCTCTGGCTAGAGTTTCAAGGACAATGTTGAATAGAAGTGGTGAAAGAGGGCATCCCTGCCTTGTTCCAGTTTTTAGGGGGAATGCTTTCAGTTTTTCACCATTTAGAATGATATTGGCCATGGGCTTAGCGTAGATGGCCTTTACAATGTTAAGGAATGTTCCCACTATCCCTATTTTTTCTAGTGTTTTGAGCATGAAGGGATGCTGTATTTTATCGAATGCTTTTTCTGCATCTATTGAAATAATCATGTGATTCTTAACTTTAAGTCTGTTGATATGGTGAATGACATTTATTGATTTCCAGATGTTGAACCAACCTTGCATCCCTGGGATAAAACCCACTTGATCGTGGTGCACTATCTTTTTAATACATATTTGTATGCGATTTGCTAAAATTTTGTTGAGAATTTTTGCATCAATGTTCATTAAGGATATTGGTCTGAAATTTTCTTTCCTCGATGTGTCTCTGTCTGGTTTAGGTATCAGGGTGATATTGGCTTCATAGAACGAGTTTGGGAGGGTTCCCTCCTCTTCTATTTCATGGAATAGTTTGAGGAGTATTGGAATGAGCTCTTCTTTAAAGGTTTTGTAGAACTCGGCTGAGAACCCATCTGGTCCTGGACTTTTCTTTGTTGGTAGGCTTTTGATGACCTCTTCTATTTCATTGCTTGAAATTGGTTTATTTAAGTTGTGTATGTCCTCCTCGTTCAGTTTAGGTAGTTCATATGTCTCTAGAAATTTGTTGATGTCTTTGAGGTTTTCTGTTTTGTTGGAGTATAGATTTTCAAAATAGCTTCTAATTATGTTTTGTATTTCACTCGTGTCTGTTGTGATGTTTCCCTGTTCATTCCGAATTTTAGTAATTTGAGTTTTCTCCCTCTTTCTCTTTGTTAGTGTGGCTAAGGGTTTATCAATTTTATTTATTTTTTCAAAGAACCAACTATTTATTTTGTTAATTTTCCCGATTGTTTCTTTTGTTTCGATTTCGTTGATTTCGTCTCTGATTTTAACTATTTCCTGTCTTCTACTACTTTTGGTATTGGTCTGCTCTTCTTTTTCTAGTGCTTTGAGCTGTAGTGTTAAGTCGTTTATTTGTTGATTTCTACTTCTTTTTTTGAATGCACCCCATGAAATAAATCTTCCTGTAAGTACTGCTTTCATAGTGTCCCAGAGATTTTGATATCATGTGTCTTTGTTCTCGTTTACTTCTAAGAATTTTTTTATTTCCCTCCTGATGTCTTCTGTTATCCATTCATCATATAATAGTGTATTATTTAGTCTCCAGGTATTGGAGAAGTTTCTGTTTTTTATTCTGTCATTTATTTCTAATTTCAATCCATTATGATCTGATAGAGTACAAGGTAGTATCTCTATCTTCTTGTATTTGCTAACAGTAGCTTTGTGGCATAAAATATGGTCTATTTTAGAGAAGGATCCATGTGCTGCTGAGAAGAAAGTGTATTCGTTCTTTGTTGGATGGTATATTCTATATATGTCCGTTAAGTCTAAATTGCTGATTGTGTTGTTGAGATCTATAGTTTCTTTATTCAATTTTTGTTTGGACGATCTATCCACTGGTGAGAGAGGTGTGTTAAAATCGCCTAGTATTATTGTGTTGTGGTCTATTTGATTTCTGGAATTGAGAAGGATTTGTTTGACATACGTGGATGAGCCAATGTTCGGGGCATAGATATTTATGATTGTTATGTCCTGCTGATTTATGCTTCCCTTAAGCAGCATGTAATGTCCTTCTTTATCCCTTCTGACTAGTTTTGGTTTGAAGTCCACATTATCTGAGATGAGGATGGATACTCCAGCTTTTTTGCTGAGTCCGTTTGCATGGTATGTTTTTCCCCATCCTTTCACCTTTAGTCTATGGGTGTCTCTTTCTATGAGATGAGTCTCTTGCAGGCAGCATATTGTTGGATTTTTCTTTTTAATCCAATCTGCCAGTCTGTGTCTTTTGATTGATGAATTCAGGCCATTAACATTCAGGGTTATTATTGTGATATGATTTGTATTCCCAGTCAATTGACTCATATTTGTTTTTGACATGATTTGGTTTCTCCTTTATTTGGCTATTCCTTTAGGCTAGCGCCTCCTGTTGCTGATTTGCATCGTTGTTTTTCATCTCTTCCTCATGGAATATTTTGCTGAGAATGTTCTGTAATGCTGGCTTTCTTTTTGTAAATTCCTTTAGCTTTTGTTTATCATGGAAGGATCTTATTTCATCGTCAAATTTGAAGGTAAGTTTTGCTGGGTATAAGATTCTTGGTTGGCATCCGTTTTCTTTCAGGGCTTGGTATATGTTGTTCCAGGCCCTTCTAGCTTTTAGGGTCTGGATTGAAAAATCTGCTAATATTCTTATTGGTTTCCCTCTGAATGTAATTTGATTCTTTTCTCTCGCGGCCTTTAAAATTCTGTCTTTATTTTGTATGTTAGGTATTTTCATAACAATGTGCCTTGGTGTGGGTCTGTTGTAATTTTGTATGTTTGGAGTTCTATAAGCTTCTTGTACTTGGTTTTCCATTTCATTCTTCAGATTTGGGAAATTTTATGTTATTATTTCATTGAATAGATTGTTCATTCCTTTGGTTTTTTTCTCTAAGCCTTCCTCAATCCCAATAATTCTTAAATTTGGCCTTTTCATGATATCCCATAATTCTTGTAGATTCTGTTCATGATTTCTTACCATCTTTTCTGTTTGGCCAACTTTGCTTTCAAGATTAAATAATTTGTCTTCAATGTCTGAGGTTCTGTCTTCCAGGTGTTCTATCCTATTGGTTATGCTTTCTATGGAGTTTTTAACTTGGTTTATTGTTTCCTTCATTTCAAGGATTTCAGTTTGGGTTTTTTTCAATATCTCTAACTCTTTATTGAAATGATCTCTTGCTTCCCGTATTTGGTCTTTTAACTGTTGATTGGTGCGATCATTTAATGCCTGCATTTGCTCTTTCATCTCCACCTTCAATGCCTGCATTTGCTCTTTCATCTCCTCATTAGCTTCCCTGATCGTTTTAATTACGTACATTCTGAACTCCCTTTCTGACATTTCTTCTGCTGTGCTGTCATTGGGTTTTATTGATGTAGTATCTAGGTTTGTTTGGGACATTTTCTTCCCTTGTTTTCTCATATTGGTCAGTTGTCAGTGGGACCCTGAGATATTGCAGTTTTCCGCTATTGGCTTATAGTGTCCCGGTAGATTTCCAGTGTATCACCTCCCAGCCTTCAGTAGCCTGATGTCTTGGAGGAATCTGATAAAGCAGCTCATCAGAAGAAAACTGCCCCTAGCCCCCTACTGGTTCCACGGTTTGGAACTGGCTCTGTGCGGAAATGCTCTCACTGTGGGCCTGCACCGTGCAGCTGGCCGTGTGGGAGGAGCCCACTGCCAGAGTGTGGAAGGCTACCTTGGGAAGACTCTAGCTGCCCTGCCTGGCTCCAATAAGCCACCTCTATCTGGGCCTGCCACCCGGGCCGAGCTTTACCCAGTGGGCAGACTCACCCGTGGCTCTATTTCAGTCCGAGTCTCTCAATGCCTCCCCTTCTTAACTCCTGGGTTCTGGAGCGACTGGGGGTGCAGTCTCCCTCTAGGCCGCCATCTTGGATCGCCCCCAGTACATTCTATAAATGTCTGTTAAGTCTAAATTATTGATTGTGTTATTGAGATCTATGATTTCTTTGTTCCATTTTTGTTGGAGGATCTGTCCAGTGGTGAGAGAGGTGTGGTAAATCACCTAGTATTATTGTATTATGGTCTATTTGGTTTCTGGCATTGAGAAGGATTTGTTTGACGTATATGGATTAGCCACTGTTTGGGGCATAGATATTTGTGATTGTTATGTCTTGCTAATTTATGCTTCCCTTAGGCAGTATGAAATGTCTTTTTTTATCCCTTCTGACTAACTTTGCTTTAAGTCCACATTATCTGATATGAGAATGGATACTCCGGCTTTTTTGCCGTGTCCATGTGCATGGTATGTTTTTCCCCCATCCTTTCACTTTTAGTCTGTGGGTATCTCTTTCTATGAGATGAGTCTCTTGCAGGCAGCATATTGTTGGGTCTTTCTTTTTAATCCAATCTGCCAGTTTGTGTCTTTTTATTGATGAGTTCAGGCCATTAACATTCAGGGTTATTATTGAGATATGATTTGTATTCCCGGTCATTTGGCTCATTTTTTTTTTTTTTTTTTTTTTGACACGACTTGGTTTCTCCTTTATTTGGTTGTTCCTTTAGGGTATTTCCTCCCTTTGCTGATTAACATCATTGTTTTTCATCTCTTCCTCATGGAATATTTTGCTGAGAATGTTCTGTAATGCCGGCTTTCTTTTTGTAAATTCTTTTAGCCTTTGTTTATCATGGAAGGATTTTATTTCTTTGTCAAATCTGAAGGTAAGTTTTGCTGGGTATAAGATTCTTGGTTGGCATCCATTTTCTTTCAGAGCTTGGTAAATGTTGTTCCAGGCCCTTCTAGCTTTTAGGATGGATTGAAAAATCTGCTCATATTCTTATTGGTTTCCCCCTGAATGTAATTTTATTCCTTTCTTTCGCAGCCTTTAAAATTCTGTCTTTATTTTGTATGTTAGGTATGTTCATAATAATGTGCCTTGGTGTGGGTCTATTGTAATTTTGTGTATTTGGAGTCCTATAAGCCTCTTGGACTTGATTTTCCATTTCATCCTCCAGATTTGGGAAATTTGCTGATATTATTTCATTGAATAGATTGTTCATTCCTTTGGTTTGTTTCTCTAAGCCTTCCTCAATCCCAATAATTCTTAAATTTGGCCTTTTCATGATATCCCATAATTCTTGTAGATTCTGTTCATGATTTCTTACCATCTTCTCTGTTTGTTCAACTTTGTTTTCAAAATTAAATATTTTGTGTTCAATGTCTGAGATTCTGTCTTCCAGGTGTTCTATCCTATTGGTTATGCTTTCTATGGAGTTTTCAATTTGGCTTATTGTTTCCTTCATTTCAAGGATTTCTGTTTGGTTTTTTTCAATATCTCTAACTCTTTATTGAAATGATCTTTTGTTTCCTGTATTTGCTCTTTTAACTGTCAATTGGTGCGATCATTCAATGCCTGCATTTGCCCTTTCATCTCATCCTTCAATGCCTGCATTTGCTCTTTCATCTCCTCGTTTGCTTCCCTGATTGTTTTAATTTTGTACATTCTGAACTCCCTTTCTGCATTTCTTCTGCCATGCTGTCATTGGATTTTATTGCTATACCATCTTGGTTTATTTGGGACATTTTCTTCCCTTGTTTTCTCATGTTGTTCAGGTATCTATCCCTCTAGTAGTGAAACTCTGGGATACTGCAGATTTCCTCTATTGACTAATAGTGTCCCTGTAGATTTCCAATAACTCACCTCTTAGCCTTCAGTAGCCTGAAGTCTTGGAGGAACTTGATAATGTGGTGCTCCACTAGGAAGCTGGCCTTCTTGGGGTGGTGGCCTTCAGGTGGGGTATATTCCCTCGTGGCTCTAAGTTGGTCCTGAGTCTCTCAATACCTCCTCTTCTTGGCTCTCAGGTCTTGTCAAAGGTCCTCTAGCCTCTTGTAGGTGTCTCAGGAAAGGAGTTGCCCTTCCAATGATGATGGCCACGCCCTCAGGAGTAATTCAAAATGCCTGCACCAGCCTATAAAGAAACCTCTGGCTAGTTCCATGACAGCGACAAACCTCAGTGTGGTTGTTGGGGCGGGGTTGTTCAGTGATGGCGTCCATCTTTGGCGTGGTGATTGGGCAGGTTGGCTACCCGCCGCTCAGCTCCGCAAGGCAGGTGGGTTGGGTGCCTGCCTACTACCTCCGCGATGCAAACGGCCTCACTCCCTGGCAGTTCACTCCACGACTATGACCAACCAGTGATGGCACCAACTGAGGTGCAGGAGTAAGGCGGGGTGGATCAGTTATGATGTCTGTCCTTGGCCTGCTGGCTGCGGGGGTTAGCTGCCCTCCTCCTACCTCCGCGATCTAGGTGGCCTGGCTCACCCGTCAGCTCGCTCAGCAACTGCTTATATAGATTTTGATCTAGTTAGCATTTAAGTTGAAAATAAACAGAAAGCCATGAAATTCATTTGTGAAATATCTTTTACACACACATCCTCACAAATATACTCACACTCACAAATACGCTATTCTTAGTGTTTGATTATTGAGAAAAATGAAATGTGTCCATCATCAAAGTAGATTCAATGGTTTCGTAAATGCCACTTAGTGCATATGATAGAAGAGAGTCACATTTGTTTCATATTATCTTCTAAACGGCAGCTCTACTGAAACATTATCTACATGTTTATATCAAAATTCTTGTACATCAGGTGCTATATGACAATAGTTACTATTCTTCTGTTCCTTATTTGGCAACCATCACTGGTTTCAGACTTTGCTATGATACCAAAGAGCTTCTCAGAGCAAAAAAAACATATAATCTATTTTTTATCAGCGATTATTGGTAAGGACAAAACTCAAAAATCTTCCGGAAACAAAATAAAAAATAAGTACCCTAAATATTATTATTGTAAAAAATGAAAGAAAAAGAATTCTTATAATATTTTTTTTTTAATTTGATGGTTGTTTGAGTTAGCTTTTCTGCTTCTGTAACTATAAGGGTCTGAGCAGCACAATTATAAGAGAGGAAAAGTTTATTTGGGGGGGTTCATGGTTTCATAGGTCTTAGTCCATAGAAGGCTGGCTCCATTCCTTGGGGCTTGAGGTGAGGCTGAACATCATGGTAGAAGAGTGTGAAGCCGAGAGACAGAGAGAGAGAGACAGAGAGAGAAAGGGAGGGAGAGAGAGAGAGGAGAGACTCCACTTGCCATCCACTTGCCAGATACAAATATATACCCAAAGCTATACCCCAATTCCCACCTCCTCCAGCCACACCCTACCACTTCCTTACCACTCAGTTAATCCCTATCAGGGGATTAATTCACTGAATTGGGTTAAGACTCTCAAAACCCAATCATTTCTACTCTGAATCTTCTTACATTGTGTCACACGTGAGATTTTGGGGGACACCTCATATCTGAATCATAACAATGGTCAAAATTAAACATTCTTTCTCTGGTACTATCTGTTCTCTCTCCTGTTTCACAGTGGAAGGAAAGTGGAAAAAAAGACACAATTTCCTTCAAAACATCACATCTTTTCTTCCTCAGTCTTTGTCCTCCTTTTTTGTGGTCAAGCTCATTTCTGAGCTCCTTTGGATCTGCTTTTACCATTCTTCTGTCCTCGCTTCATGTGCTTCAAGCTTGTTCACACTGAAGTGGAGGGTCTAGCTGGGCAAAGGATAATGAAAGAGAAAGTCACGGAGCTAAGAACCAGCCAATCCCTTGCTGCTTTTCCTGGTGCCACCTGTCATAATCTATTCTTCCTATAAACTCAAACAGAATGCAGAAAGGTGGCATTCCTTGTAAGAGGAATGTATTTCCTTACATTGTTGATGTAAAAACCACAGTGCCTGCAAAATTTGTTGCTTTCTTTTGTTTTTGTGGTGCTGGAGATCAAAAACTCAGGGCCTTGTGCATGCTAGGCAGACGCTTTACCACTGAGCTACACTCCCATTCCCTGAAACATTGTGAAAAGACAAAGCCACCCATAGATTTGTGAAACCACACTCAGCGCAGTGAGTTGGAGGATAGCCACAACATAAAGTTTTATGCTATCAGCAGAAGAATTAAAAAGGAAAAAGGCTGAAGCATTATTTTGATGGTAATTGACATACAAACTGCCCAATTTCAGCACTAATTTAGTTCAGTATTTTGTTTTTCAATCAATCTTGGATATTCTCCAAAATATGTTAAGACAAAACTGGTTCTAAAATTATTTTTGCTTAGATCTGCATATACCCTAGATAACCCTCCAAACTGATTCACTGTAATCTGATATTCCTATCCTAGACTTGTAAGGAGTCAGATATACTAAAGCTAGAGTGTGTTTTACATAATTTCTGTTTGAAATGAGATGAAATTTATGGCATTGTAACTAATGTCCAATAAAACTTTGATCTCACTACACAAAATCCTTATTCTTTCTTCTCATAGATCTTAAGAGAAGTACACACACACACACACACACACACACACTGACCAATGTGAAAGAATATAATGTTATAATGTGTGTCAGATCCTAATCCCCTAATACTATACTTGGCAAAAGATGTTTTAGTGCCAGCTTAGGCCAGAATCTGAAGCCTTCTTGTCCTATATCTAATCCAAATCCTTTAACTGGTCCCATGATAAATGAATTCAGGGTGATAAGCAGCTAAGTGAGGCAAGGCTTAAGAAGAGGACATTCTAAAACTACCTTCTCTCTGAAATATTTGCCTGACTCAACATAGCCACCTAGTTCCTGGAAGAGAAGGGACATAGGATCATGATTCTGATCACAATGACCACCCACCTATCAGTAAACCTAGCCCAATTAAAGTCATAAACCAGGATCACTCATCCATTCCAAATTTTGATCATCTACTACACCACCAAACACTGATAATAGATGTATGTGTCATCAATTCCTTCCATAGAGAGAGTGGAGCTGGTGTGTAGAAAGTTGAAGCAGTGGGCCCTATATCTATTATATGCAAGTTACTCCTCTAATAATGAGGAGAACACATCCAAGAACAGGATTTGGATTTATTATCAAGGAGTGTACAGTCCAATTGGAAAGAAAATGAAAATACTAGTAAACATCAGGGTAAGATTATGTCATTACCTTTGACTCAGTGCTATGGTTATCTGAAACCCATGTTGTAATCATGTTAATATTTGAGTGCCATGGTAGTGGTGTTGGGAAGGGGGGACTTTAAGAGGTAGTTGGGTCATTAAGAGGCACTAGTGCTTTTCTTGAAGTTCTTGTTCTCATAAGGGCTGTTTTGTTTATTTGTCTGTTTGTAGATCTAGGGATTGAACCCAGTGCTCAATACATGTGAGGGACGTGTTCTGCCACTGATCTACATCCCCAGGATTATTGCAAAACAAGTCTTCCCCTGTGTTTCACTTGTTCTGCACACACTAGCTTGTCCTTTTGCTTTCCACTGTGATTTGAAAAAATGCAAGGCCCTCCCTGGAAGACGAGCAGATGCTAGTGCCATGCTCTTAGACTACCCAGGCTCCAGAACCTTGAGCTGATAGGAGCTTCTTTCTTCTATAAATTACTCTATCTCAGCTATTCTGTTACGGCAACAGAAAATGGCCTAAGACACTCAATATAATTTTTAGATTCTATTAAAATAATAACTGAAAACATGAAAAAACTTGATTGAAACCATTATATCCTTATTACTCTATTATTGTACATTTTGATATGATCTTTCTAGTCTTATCTACAGGATGTATGTATGCATGTATATATACATATATATGTATAATATAGTAGTAATAGTATACAATTTATAAATTTTTTCACAATCTGATTCTTTTTTCATTTAATAGTATATTTTAAATTTTTCTTATTTTTCAGTTATTCTGTCAAGCATATATTTTTAATGGCTGCATAATATAATGTCATATGGGTAAGTCTAATTTATGTAACCTACTGCCTCAAATTCTGTAAAGTTGTTTTCAAAATTTTCCTACTATAAATATAAATGTAAATATATTTATATATACTCTAAATAGCACTGAAATATTCATGATTTCGAGAAGTGAAACTATTCTGTATACTATAATGATGGAGTCATGTCATTAAACATTTGTCAAAACTCATAGAATATTCACCACCAAGAGTGAATTCTAATGCAAACTATGAACTTTGATAAGGATGTATCAATGTATGTTCACTGATAATAATAAATTTACCATTTTGTTGAGGTATGCTGACAGTGGGGGAGGTTGTTCATGAATGAGTTATGAGGAATATGGTCACTCTGTATTTCTGCTCAAATTTGCTATGAACCTAAAAATTTAAAATATATTGTTATAGTTTGGATATGAGGTATCCCCTGTAAAGCTTATCTTATCCAATGGGGAATCTCCATTACATTACATGATTATATGTAAAATGTGCAAATTCTCAATAATTTTATTAACTTTAATTTATAGATGTGAAAGTTTTGGGGAAATTACCATATTCATAGTAAGGCAAATTATCTTTCAGAAAATCTTTACCAAATGATGCTATAACCAGCATTATGGAAAACTACTCTTTTCCTTCCTGTCTCAATAATCCGAAGTGTGGTGGGAAATCTTAGTCCAAAGCTGTGTGGCCTTGTGTAAAGCATATGTCTAGTCTTTGTTTCAGTGTTTTTGACTATAAACAGAAAAAAACTGATTCCTGGCCCTCCTGGAGTTGTTGTTGCAAGATTTAAATTAAAACCAGGATATGAAAGGGTCATACATGAAACTTCAATGTCACTTGGAGTAATAATTGAAAGAGTCCCTTCTCCAATTCCTAACCCAGCTTAACCCAACAATGAATTGCTGTGAATGACCCTACCTCATTTATCCCATGATAACATCCCTAATACTTCTTATCCATTATTGAGATGTAAATCCCTTTGGACATTTGTCTTCTTTCCTATTACTTCCCCACAATATTATTTGTGTGCTTTCCATGATGTTTCCAAGAACCCTCCTACAAAACTCTTCCTGTGCCATCTAGAATCACTATTTGCTAGTTAGAAAACTTTCTTCTTTCTTCAGTCTTCTCACCTTGCCCTTCCTCCATGATATTCTTCCTCACCTCAGGCCCAGAGCAATGAAATCACCCAACATATTTTTCATGTATTATGATTTTCAAATTCAGATGGCCCTGTCTCATCTACACTGCTTCCCAAACTCTTTCACACTCCTGTAAAAAATCTGGAATTATTTGAGATTCATGCCATTGAATTATAGTGTCGAGCATTATCCAAATCTAATAGACAATTTTAGTCCCATTTTACTAGTTCCCTCTGTTTCATTCTGCACTGTTTACCATGTTTGTCCTGAAATGTTTCATTCCCTTGCTTTTGGTAGCATTACTTCCTCTTCACACTGCTCCTATAGCTCTGTCCATTCATACTGTGAGCCACACCGTCCAGCCCACTCCTTCCCCAAGGTTCAACCACCCTGGGCTCCATCTTCACACCACAGTACTTTCTGCACACACTTATCTTTGATTGTTTTATCTATCATCATTGACTCATCAATATCCAAATGATTCCTTTATCTCTAGATCTGCCTCTGAGCTTCTGGTTCCTAAAATTCCTTGTATACTATATCCAATCAGATAACTCATAAGACTATCAAAATTACATTTAAAAATCAAAATTCCGTGTGTTTCTTCACAAAGCCTGCTTCTCTCACTACATTTGTAATTTTAGGAAATGGAACTATCATCCACCAAAATACTCAGAGAGTTTGGAAACATGCAAGATTTTTCTCTAATCTCACATAAAATTTTGTCAAACTTTTAAAAAATACTGTATAGTTCTCATTGGTTTCCAGGCACCATTGTAAGCATTCTACAAACATTTACTCATTTAATTCTTATATGAGAAATATAACTACCCCTTCTTACACACTAGTAAATGAAGTACATGGAGGTTAGGGAACTCACCCAAGGTCATCAGAGGCAGGACTCAAACTCAAGCATTTTGGCTCTGCAACTCATACCCATCATTACTACCATATGCCACCTCCTCAGTTCAAATGGTATGTGTGCCCAATCCTTCATGGACTGATCACTCCCAGCACGTTATAATCTTTCAAACCTTCCTGGCCTGCACACTGCACTTTGTGAATACCAAACCTTTGTAGTTCACAGTCACGGTGGATGCTCTGCCTCCATCTCTTTCATTACACTGTTCCTGAAACATAGAGGACCCCCCTCACCTTTCTCCTCTACTGGGCACTGCTAATACTTAATTATTCACTGAATCTTTGCTCAGATGTTTGTGCCCAAAACCAAAAGCATTCCTTAAAATCCATGTTTTTTCCATATTCTCAGAACCTGAGGTGTAACTTTATTTTTATTCAACTTATTATACGGGTGTCATCTACTTAACTGATAGACCACAATAGTTTGAAAACAAAAAACAGATTTTTAAAATTATTTTTCTTAATTTCCCAGCATCTGTTATATCTAACACATATAAGATTGTCATTCTTCCAAATCTGGGGGGAGAATTGGTTCCAGGACCCCTCTACAAATTCTAAATTCATAGATGCTGTAATATTGGCATATAACCTACACGTATCCTCCCATACTTTAAATCATCTCTTGATTACTTATAATAATAATATATTGTAAATGGTACATAAATAGTTGTTATACTGTATTGTTTAGGAAATGATGGTTAAAATAATAAGTCTGTATATGTTCAGTATAGATACCATTTTTTCCCTAATAGTTTCAATCTTCAGTTGATTGACTCTACAGAAGCAGAACCCACAGATATAGAGAGGACCAACTGTATTATATAGAGATCTTGAAATTTGACTCTGGATTCTTGCAGATAAAGATTAAAGTTCCATCTCTATCACTTCTTACTATATGATCTACACAAACTTAAGCAAGGTATTTACTTTCTATAATACCACTATCTCAGCCAGGTACAGTGGTGCATGCTTGTAATTCTAGCAATTGGAAGGCTGAGGCAGGAGGATTACAAGTTCAAGGCTGGCCTCATTCATTTGCTGAGACCCTGTCTCAAAATAAAATAAAACAAACAGGGGGTACAGCTCAGTGGGAGTGATCCTCTGGGCTCAATCCCAGTACCACAAAAAAAAAAAAGTACTATTCCCCAGAAAGTTGTTGCTCCATATTTTCCTATGACTCTGTTATTGACAAAAAGACAGAATATGAGTGAACTTTGCCTCCAAGGCAGATATACACAGTTCTGCTGACATTCCACATTGCATTAAGCTGTGCCCTTTCCTCTGCACAGAAAAAAATAAGCGAGAGTCCAGTGAAGTGCAAACACACCTGCAAATCAATTAGGCAATGCTGAAAAATGCTGATTCTTATATGTTGAAGGACACCATTGCATTTGTCAGATGGAAGTGGGCACCTTCTGAAAGAGAAGCACATTTGCCTGAAATGGCCACTTCGTCTTCCTAAAATACCAATGACTCCTTGAAGCAGCTCGTGTTTCCAGGGAATCTGGCTCATACCCAACTGAATGGTTAGAGTAACTAATGACATTTATCTAGTTCTAGGAAATCACTTTTTGGACTTGAAAAGACATAGAGGGCACAGGATAAGACATTCAGTCTAAGCCATTAACATAAGAATTAATGAGAAGAAAATCTTCAAAATGCCAAAGGACATTGAAGCTCTGTGGAAGATCCCACAATAAATCTGCTTTCCCTAGGGTACTAATTAAGGGATTTTTGGTTGCACTCAAGAAACAACAGACACTGATTTTAGTAGTTAAGTAAAGTGAGAATCTGTTGGAAGGAAACTACTATTTCTCAAGACACTGGAAAAAGAACTGAACAAAAGGATTAAGGAAAGGAAGAAATTAAGGTAGCTCTAGGAATCTTGGTGCAAGATTTTAGAGAAATGTTTATGACTGAAATATTACCAATAAGTGACTTAGCTCTAAAGAATCAGAGTCACTAGTCTCATTGATTTTATATTTCAATTCTTTAAAAGATAATTGTGTGACTCAGGTTGATCAAGTGCCCACCCCTTGATCAATTAACTGGGGTCAAATATCAGGTCACATATCATAGAAACCATTCCTAAAGAAAGGAGAAAGTGACATGAGCCAAAGAGCATCTTCTGCAACTAAGTTTTTCACCCTCTTTCTTTTTTTTTTTTTTTTTTCTTTTCAGTACTGGGGATCCAACTCAGGGCTTCTCACACTCCAGGAAACACTTTACGACTGAGTCACAACCCCAGCCCTAAAGTTAAAGCTAAATTCAATAGCTTTTAAAAACAAAAACAAAAAAAACACCTACTTAAACCTGTTTCTTTTACAACTTATACAATAGAAGGGGGACAGGGGAGGGGGGGAACCATATACTTATTGAGTTAAAGTCAATAAAAATCATTAAAAAGAAGAGATAGAAAAGCATCTTCTTTTGTGTCAGTCAAGTGTGAAGCCTGTCAAAAATATAAGGAATTCTGAAATAAATATTTCTAGTATTAGAACTAAAACTGAAACCAAATTGAATAGCTCAATACGGTAGATGATTTGTTTGTACTTCCCAAAAACATGGTACGGATTGACAGCTATCTACCAAAATTTTCCCTCCCTCCCATATTATGGAGTTGTTGTAAACAAGCAGCTGCAAATCCAGAGACTACATTTCCCAGGTACACTAGCATCTGTCTGTGTGGAGCCAGGTTCCTATTTCTCACAATAGAGAGTGAGTGGAAATGTATTTGTTACAGTATGCACAAACTTCCAAGAAGCAAATGAGTCTTTTACATGTGCTCCTCTCTTCCTGTTGACTGACTGTAGGGAAAGGGAAGAAACACTGGAAGAAGCTTAAGATGCTGAAATGTCTGTTTTAGTCAGTTTTTACAACACTGTGGTCAAAAGACCTGACAAGAATTATGTAAAGGAGAGTAAGTTTATGTGGGGCTTATAGTTCCAGAAGTCTCAGTCCATAAACAGCCAACTCCATTGCTCTGGGCCTGCAGTGAGACAGAATATCATGGTGGAAGGGTGTGGGAGAGGAAGGCAATTCAGGACATAGCACCAAGAAGTAGAGAGAAAGAGCTCCTCTCCCTAGAGACAAAATATAGCCCCTAATGATCTACCTCCTCCAGGCACATCCTACCTGCTTACAGTTACCACCCAGTTGATCCACTTAAGTGGATTAATATGCTGATTAGGTTAAGGCTCTCATAACCCAATCATTTCACCTCTGAACTTTCTTGCATTGTCTCATACATGAGCTTTGGGGGGACACCTCACATCTAAACCATAATCACACTTCATGGAGGAAACTATTCCGTGAACAAGAAATAAACTTCTACTTGTGTAGAAAATTGGAAGTCCATTATCCCAATAGGTAGCATTTACTGATCCAGAATTTGATTCCAGAGGACACTGAAAAAGTCAGATACTCTGTTGGAGGATAAGTTCTGAATTTTGCAAACTATTTTAGGAAAGATATGAATTTAGGCAAGATCTGGCTAGTTTGAAAGACACAGAGAAAAAGATTATAAAATTTGACTGCTTCCAGACCTCAGATAGGTAGGAGATAAAATTTAGAAGAACTCTAAGCAACAAAATCCTGTTAACACTTTTCAGTTAAACAAAATTTAATCCTACAGAAAAGAAATTATTCAGAAGCATTGCCTTCTCAATCAAAACTATTACTTCAGATGGCTTCCAGATAGCCACTATTAAAATGAGAAAAGGCATAAGGACTTGGAATCAAAGACAGAATTAGAGAACTGTACCGAGGAAAGTACATTGCAGTGGGGAAGAGCATTTCTTGTAAAGGAACTGACTGGGAACAAATAAAACAGATTTTTGGTCCAAGAAACTGCAAGCATATCCTCAAAAAAACCTTTGACTGTCAGGGTTTTCAAACAACTCTAGGGGATTCCCCTGACCCAAACTCAAATGATCAGAGGTGGCCAGTAAAGTTGAATAATATGAAATGTGACATGCTCACCAATATCAACTTCAAGTTTGCTCAAGGAAATGGTTGATGAATTAAGAAAATTCATGCCATAAAATAGATCTAGAACCTAAATAAAGAACTTTCTCTTTCAGCTGGATCCTGCCAATCAGGATCCCATCACTGCTACAGACCAGTGATTATCATATTTATCAGTTCTCTTTTCTAAACTAAGTGCCTCTATTTACCGCTGTACGTTGTATTTATGAGAGCATAGAAGGGAGTCAAGAGGTAAGGTACCTTGTGACCTTCCTGAGCCACATCTGGATCTAATGGAGATGACTGATATGGTCCAAAGATAATTGGATTTTAAAATGGATGAAGGAGTAAAGTTGGGAATTTAGGTCATTTCCCTAGAGGAGGGAATGAATCAGTTCTATACATAGAAAGAAGGGTATTAATGGGCATTTGGTAGTCAGAGGGAGGTCTCTGACAGAGACAGTTAACTGGCAAGCAAAACATTGTGTTTCCCCATCAGCCAACAATTCCCTTTTATGTGGGCCTATGACCACAATGGAATGAAAGAAGAGATAATGTCTGTGATTTGCAGGCTATGCATTCCCAGTGCTTTGTTTTTCTTTAGCCAACTTGATGCAAAAGACAAGGACTCCCCAGGGAATAGATGAACTATAAAATGGAAGGCAGTTGGGTCTTTGGATTATTACATAAAGCAAAGATGTACAATAACCAGGAATATCCACCATGACATATGCATGAGAGAAAAACCAACTACTGTTATACTGATTTTCCAGAGGAAGGGGAGTTTGTTTTATCATCAAGAATTTACTAACTATAATCTATGCTCCAATATGAAAGGGAAAATATAGAGATTTATTCTGTTGCCCAAAACTACTCTACTAAAATGAAATAAAAGGGGTAATAAATATAAAACAAAAGAACCAAAATATAAGATGAAGGAAATGAAACAATGACTACTGAACTTGAGGAACTGGAAACCATATAACTTAGTAAAGTTGATGAATTAACAAGAAAATTCATGCCATAAAATAGTAGATGGATTTAGGAGTGGGAGACCAAAGATAATTTTGAAAATAAATATGGGAGAGAGATTGAAGAGAGTTTACTGAAACTCTATAGAAAGAGAAGGTGGACCACTGGAGTCCTCACTGTACAACACCTCTGTTACTTAGGCAGAGATCAGGAATCAACCCTAGGGACTCAGGACACAGGCACATCAGGAAAAGCTGAGGGTGGGAAGTCATTCCTAAAACAGAAGTAAATAGTGAGACCCCCAAACTTCCACCCCAGCCTCCTTCCTCTGAATGAGGGCCAAGTGGCAGCCAAACTTGAGCCTGTGTCCTCTGGTCACCTGTTCATCAGAAAGTGGAGGGATCCCTCCTGAGGAAACAGGCAGCTACTTAAGGGAGGATCTTCACATGCACTGATAGTCATGAGTCCCTGAGAACAATATGTAGGTTCCAGGCAACCACAAAACTACTTTTGATGAATTCCACTAATATACAAAGAACTTCCAATCAGTTTTAGGGCCTTTAAAACATAAATACGAACCAATATTCAAAGTTCACTGGGTATTTTAGAAAAGTCTCCAAGATATGTGAAAAGGATCATGGCAAAATAATAGTTAAAAAACTCAAAAGGAAAGGAAAGTCCAAAGAAAATCCAGTAAACAAAAAATTAATTTAAGGCCTTCAGAGACAGAAAATGATACAGCACATCCATGAAAAATAATTTTCAACATAGTCTGAAAGGGAACTTTCAAGGGACTAAATTGGGTTTGGGGGTATGAAGAATGTAATGACAGAAATAAAGAATTCAATGGAAAAATTAGAAAATAAAATTGAGGAGGAATGCCAGAAAGTAAAACAAAGAAACAGAGGTGGGGAATGGGAGAAAATTGGAGAATCAGTCCAGGAGGTCTACCTCCCATTGGTACCTGTTCCAGGAAGACAGAACAGTGGGGAGATAATTGTGGGGTACATAATAACAGTTTCTAAGGACTGAAAAGAACTAGCATCCAGACTGAACAGGAACAATAAAACACTAAATAAATAAACCTTTAAAAATGCCACACACCACATTTTTTCTCTAGGGATAAAGAGAAGAACTCAGAAAATTTCAAAGAGATAAAAGCTCATATACAAGGATACCAGTATCAGGAGAGTAACATAGGCAGCTACAAAGACCACAGAGAAGTGTTTCAAAATTCAAGGGACATATGCATTTCAACCTAGAATACTGAAACAAATAAATCAAGTAAAAGCCAAAGTCATTGGCAAATGTTATGCACAAACCACATGCAGTTTTTTTCCCCTTTTTTCTTTCCATTTTTTCCATCATGGAGTCTACTGGAGAATATACTCTAGCAAAATGAGGGATAAGACCAAGGAACTGAAGGTATAAACTGAAAGGCACAGAGAATCCAACACATGAGAAAAAGAAAGCAAATGTATCAAAAGGTAATAAACTGTCTTGGAGAGCAATCAATTTTCAGCCTGTAGTAAACTTACTTGAAATTGGCCTTTTTAAAACGGGTGGATAAGACTGGATGACAAGAATGCTGGAAATAAGAAAGTGTGCTTTAAAGGATGGAAAGGGCTTTAGATAATTTCTACTTTCACATATTATAGATGACAAAATTGAGACCCAAAAAGATGAAGTCGCCTACATTTTTGGCACACAGATTCCAGAGAAATCTGGATGTGCATAGTAAGGAAGGAGCAGGGTTGCAATCTGGTGTAAAGAAAAACTTTCAACAGGACTTTCCCTCTTTATCATATTTAGTTCAGGTTGGCTCTTGGCCAAAACCAATTCCCATCTTCATGAGCAAAGATATATTTTGCAGTTTATTTCTGTCCATTTATTCTGGCATCAGATGATTTGTTTTTAGCTAAACTACTGTATAATCACATTGCTTTTATTGTATAGCTTTTGTGGCAGTAGCTATAAACTTTGGGCAAATTTTTTGTTGTCCTTTCAAAAATAATAATTGGCTTCTCTCAATTTACAATGTGTTCTATTTTTATCCTGATGAATTTTATCACCCATAACATGCAGCTTTGGAGAGAATGCAAAGATTTGTTGCAGACCAATAGACCCTTTCATTTGCCTTTTGTGATTGTAGAAACCGTACTGCATAAATCTTCTCCCTCTTAGGAGAGCCATAATTCCAACTATTTAAATTTAAAAACTGACATTTTCTTCACTCTTCAGTTGTACCTGGATTACCGTCTTCATGAATCTTCCTCTTCAAAAAAGTACCAGTGCTTAATAAGAAGATTCTGCCTGCACTGCGATTCTGTATACATAACACCTTCCTAGCCAGAAGGATTATTTAATCTTTTTGTTAAATTATTTTAATATTTTCCCTGATCAGAAAAACATGTTCAAAAAATAGACAAAGTGACTCTAAAAAGACTATTTCCTTTTTTTAAGTTGTAATACTTTTGCTTAAGTTTTGCTAAGTTTCTCTTTTTCAGGTTAAGAATGTGCTAAGAATGCATATAGGAAGATTATACCATGAATTATGCTTGTTATTGCTAATCTTTTAATAATCTTGGTGAGACAAACGTGATTTATTAGCACCCTTTAATTTTGAAAAGGTGTGTTTGTATTAGGACTTGGTTCTTGAAAGATAACTGATGGCATTCAAAGGGAAGCATCATGTGAGGGAGTAGAAGATGGTGATAAAGACCTAAAATACAATCTTCAGTATGAAGCAGAAATAATGTCAACCTAAATTACCATAATCCCTCACGCATCTGTAGAGACGTACAGTTTTCAAGATATTTTCAGATATATTATCATATTTGATCTTCACAGCCACCTTGTCAAGTGGAAGACAAATTAATATCTCCATTTTACAAAAGGGGAAAAAAATGAGCCTCAGGTTATCTACTTCAATCACAACCACACAGCAAATAAGTGACAGAGCAGGACTTTGAAGTCCAGTCTCTTAATTCTACTCCAGATATTAAGTTGTTGAGGTAAAATTAGAACTCTTATAGTGAAAGTCTGTGGTAGCCTATTTATAAAAAGTCATTAAAAAAACTTCATAAGTTTATATAAGTAAATGTTTAATTTTTCGCTGTTTGACAAAAGCAAATGCCTTGTAAGAAAAATAGTATAGAGGGATATATCTAGGATACAGATGGAAACCAACTATATTATATTATGGTTTGGATGTGGAAGGTCCTCCAAAGGTGTGGAAGGCCTGGCATTCAATGCGGCAATGTTCAGAGGTGAGGCTTTTATGAAGAGATTTGATCATGAGGGCTCTGACCTCATCAATGTATTAATCCATTGATAGCTGAATGGACTGTGGGAGGTGGTGGATATTCTAGGAGGTGGGGCATGGTTGGAGGAAGTAGGTCACTAGAGACATGTTCTGGAGGGGTACTTCTTGTCCCCACCCCCTTTTATTCTCCCCTTCTTTTTCTCTCCTTCTCTCCCTGTCTCATTCCTGGCTGCCATGAACTGACAACTTACCCCTCCACCACACTCTTTCACCATGATGTTCTGCTTCACCTCAATCCCAAAATAATGAAGCCAGTCGACCATGGATTGAAATCTCTGAAATCATGAGCCCAAATCAACATTTCTTACTTGTTAATGTCAGGTAGTTTGGTCACAGTGATGAAAACTTAAGTAACACAGGTTATACAATTGCCTCTTATAAACGTTAAAATACTTTAAAGCATTTAAATAATAATTTAGTTTTAAAAAGTTTCTTCCCCATTAGTTAAGCATACTTAATTGGTTTTAATTTCACAAATTCTGATTCTGATTTATGTACTTCAATAACTATTTTAGATACTTCGAATCATTTTATATTTTCATTTAATGTTATATCATAAATATTTTCCATGTTATTATATTGTAAACAACATTCTAATAACTATATTTGTAAACAGTCTTTTCCTTTTTTAAAAAATCAAAATAGGGCCAGACACAGTGGCGCACACCTTTAATCCCAGCAGCTCAGGAGACTGAGGCAGAGGATCACAAGTTCAAAGCCAGCCTCAGCAAAAGTGAGACCCTAAGTTACTCAGTGAGACCCTGTCTCTAAATAAAATACAAAATAGGGCTGGGAAGTGCCCTGACCCAATTCCCTGTATTCAAAAAAGAAAAAAAATCAAAATAGGATGAGTAGGACAAAAAGTATGAATAGTTAAAGGTTCAATAGGTTTCCATGTTGCTTCTCAAAAAACTGCACAGTTTAAAGGCTTATTAGCAAAGTAGAATCCCATCTCTGTAACCTGTCTCCATAACTCCATGCTTTCAATTCCTGTGGCCAAAAATCTTGATGGCATTCTTGACTCCTCTTTCTCTCATCAACAAATTCTAGGGGACCTAACTTCAAAATATATCCTGAATCTGACCCGAATCTGACCCGTACTCAATATCTCTACTGCTATCCAGCCTCTTTTCAGGTGTCCTTCCTCTGTCCTTGCACTTCTTAGAATCTATTATGTTGTCTGCCATCTACTGGGCTGACAAATGTGTAGGGGAGTGAATCAGAAAGCTCAACTATAAAACTACTCTAGGGGCTGGGGTTGTGGCTCAGTGGTAGAGTGCTTACCTAGCATGTGTGAGGCACTGGGTTCCATCCTCAGCCCCACATGTAAATAAATAAATAAAGGTCCATTGACAACTAAAAAAAATTTTAAAAAATAAATGAATAAACACTAATAATTCAACTAAGTTACAATCAATGATGGCTACAGACTTAAGTGATAGTGCTTGCATTAGCTTTTCAGTGCTGTGACCAAAATACCTGACAAAAACAACTTAGCATAGGAGAGGTTCATTTTGGTTCATGGTTTCTGAGGTCTCATCTCATGATTGGCTAACTCCATTGCTTTGGGCCAAAGATGAGGCAGAACAACATGGTAGAAGGGTGTAGCAGAGGAAAACTGCCAAATCATGGCAGCTGGGAAGCAAGAGAGAGACAGAAAGGAGCCAGGGAGAGATATAGTACCCAGGGCCATGACCCCCGTGACCTACCTCCTCCAGCCATGCTCCTCCTACCTACAATTACAACTTCCCAGTAGTCCATTCAAATTATTAATCCATTATTTTAAAGGAATTATTTCATTGATGAGTTCAGAACCCTCATGATCCAATCATTTCTCCTCTGAACATTACTGCATTGCTTAACATGAGGCTTTGGGGGACATTCCAGGTTCAAACCTTAAAAGTATTAGAGGTGGTTTTAAGTGGTCAGAGACTGAGTACTGATTATGTTCTGAAGGTATAGTAGAAATAACGTTCCAATGGTTGGAAATTAGATGTGAAAGAAAACTCTGTGTTGGAGGTAAGAATTTAGGAACTTTTCACATATAGAGGGTATTTAAATCCATGAGATTAGATGAGGTCAAAGAAAGTGAATTCATTAAAGAATCACAAACTAAACCTCGTGAAATTCTATGTTAGGAGGCAGGGAAAGGGGAAGGAACCAGCAAATGAACCCGAGAAGGAGCCACTAATAAGTTAAAAAGGAAACGAGGCAAGTGTTGTTTCCTAGAAGCCAAGTAAAAGAAAGAACAATCAACCGTTAGCAGATACTGCTGAGAGGTCAAGAAATCCAAAACTGAGAACTGAGCAATGAATTTAATAATACGACCTTAAAGCATTGACAAGAGCAATTTTAGTGCTGTGGTCTAGATAAAACTCTAATTGAGATAAATATAAGAGAGAATGGAAGGCAAAACATGGAGTGGATGAGTAGAGACAATGTTTTTATAGAATCTTCCTGTGAAGCAGAACTAAGAAATGAATTGGAGAGGAAAAGGGAGTTAAAGGAATTTTTTAGATTTTTTTATTTCTTTTTTTAATTAAATAAACAACAGCATAGTAATAAGCACAATCCAATAGTGAGATTAAAAAAATTATTTTGTGGGATGTAAGAATTTATGTGCTTGAATAGATGTGAAATGGGATTCAGTACACAAAATAGATAAGTTCTGGATTGGAGATTCAAAATTTATCTGTGATTACAGGCAAGAAAGCACAAGATAGTTGGAAAATAATGACAGTGAGTATATTGGTAGAAGTCTGTGAAAGGTCTCATCTGATTTTCTAATTATTTTAGTAAAATAAGAAACAAGGATATAAAGAAGGATAATATGCGTTGCAGGTTTGAGGCAAGACAAGAAAGTGATTAATCATCTGGGAGGGTGGGAGGGTGAATGATCACTCATGAGAACATGATTGTCTGATGACATGAAGAGCACATCTAAGGTTTGTTATCACAAATTTAAAATAGAACCAATCCACAAGGATGTGTTTTGTTGTTTTTTTTGTTTTGTTTTGTTTTGTTTTGTTTTCTCCTCCAGCACATTTAATTGCATGGGTGCAAAAGTAGAAAGAGGGGAGTTGAACTGATTCAAGGTTAAGATTTTGCTAACAAACTACAAAGAAAAAAAGGAGGAGGAGAAGGAGGAGGAGAAGAGGAGTGGGATTTGAGTATGATCAATAGAGTGATCATAATAATTGCTCATAGAATTTCCCCATGCTTAAAAATAGAGAGAGGACATCAAGGGTTCAAGGACAAGAGAAAGGAGAAAAGGTTAACAGATTAGAGATCCTGATTGAATCAAAGCATAATTGAATTGAGGTTCTAGATGAAATAAGCTGAAAAGATAAAAGATGGTAGAGAGTTGGATGCGTGGAACTGAGTTGTAGAAAGTCTGTAGTTATTTGGCAATAACTAGCCAAACACTTCTAGCCCCTGATCAAAACCCTCGAATGACTGCCCTTGCAATAAGTAAAAGCCACAGCCGTACACGGGCCTCCAGACAGCCACCCTCTGTTCTCACCATTGGCTTCTATACTTCACCTCACTATCTTTCCAACCTCATCTCTTAAAATCTTTCCTTCATTCCTTTTCAGTCACTCTGATTTCAGTGCTGCTCCTTGAGACATGGTCCCATTTTGGTGGTCAATCACCCAGGTTCCTCAAGGCTTCTTCCCTCCCCTCCTTCAAAGTTCTTGCCCAACTGTCACTTTTTCACTAACACCTTCCCTGACCACCTGAATTCCAGTCTCCAACTCTCCCAATTCATCTTCTCTGCTTTCTTTTCTCTGTATCACTTATTGTCTTCTAACAATATTATGCAGTATAGTTTGCTTATTGCCCATCTTTCTCCAAATAGACAATGAATTCCTGGAAAACAAGAGACTTTTGTCTATTTTAATTGTGACTGTTTTCTCAGCACCTAACATGGAGTAGTGACACCATGAATATGTACTATGAGTGAATTACATTTATTCACTGTTGTTATTTTAATCTCTGCTCTCTTAATAAGTATAATTGTCATGCTCTTATTTTAATTTTTGACACATTTTAAAGAATTGTCTGTGTATCCTTTAGATTTGAAAAACATAAATCTTCCATGTAGAAAAAAAAAAAATAATCATGGATGGGCCCAGTGTATTCCCAGCACTTGTGAGTCTGAAGTGAGAGGATCACTTGAGTCCAGGAGGTTGAAACCAATCTGGACAACATAATGAGGCCTTGTCTCAGAAAAATAAAGGTAGGGGAAAGAAATCAGTCTTAAAAGTTGTGCATTGTACAAATAACTTTTAGGAATATACCACATAATATAGGCATAGAGGTATAATATAGACATTTACAGATATAATATAAATTAATATCCACTATTTTGAAACCTTCTCAAGAAGATGAGTTCTATTCAAAATGGTAGCTGCAGAAAACCTTTGAGTCATTTTGATTTATTAATTCTATAACTGAAATCTAAAGTGTTTGTGGATGGTATGGGCTTCCTGTCCAAATTTAGTATATTGCTCTGAGACTTCACAGAAATATTGATTTTTGAGCTAATACTGGGGAAACAAATAAAGAAGTTATACCAAAATTCATGTTTCCAATTATGAAATAGGTAAACTTGGGTGAACTTTTTGCTCTTTCCATTTACAGATATCTTTGTTGTCTACAGTTTTCACATTGCTGCTCTTCAGTGATAACCTGTACCACCAAAAATCTATTCAAGTGATAATTATCTCACTACAACTGATACAGGATAAAGTCACCTTAAAAATTAAATTTGAAATGAAATAAATATATTATCAAAATAAGCCTAAATCCCAAAAACAAAAAGACCTATTCACAAATTCTGCAGCCTAGTTGGTAAATGTGTTTCTTCCAGAGGCATGGATTAGAATGTTTAAAGCAACCTGTCCCCAAAAAGTTCATGTGTGAGACAATGCAAGAATTTTCAGAGGTTAAATTATTAGTTTATGAGGTATAAACTAATCAGTGGATTAATCCACTGTTATGGCTTTGACTGAGTGGTAACTGTAGGCAGAAAGGCTGTGGCTAGAAGAGCTAGGCCACTGAGGGCATGCCTTTGGGGTTTATGTTTTGTCCCTGGTGAGCAGAGCTCTCTCTGCTTCCTGATTGTCATGTCCTGAGCTGCATTTCTCCTCCACATCCTTCCACCATGATGTCCTGCCTCACCTTGGGCCCAGAGCCAAGAAGCTGGCTGTCTATGGACTTAGACCTCTGAAACAGTGAGCCAAATAAATGTTTCCTCCTCTAAAATTGTTTTTGTCAGACCTTTTCATCACAGCAATGAAAAAGTTGGCTGAAACACACTTTATATGTATCCTAGGATTAAACAAATAAGTAAATATATTATCCCGACAGGGAATCAAGTTCTTTCCTCTCAGAGAAGGAACTTACAAATAAGAAAAAGATGAAGGACCTGATGGTGTTGAATTGGAGTAAGAGGTATTAATACAAACTTAGGAATTTTAATACTGTGATAGAGAGAGATACTAAAATAAAGATGTATGTCATGTATGAATTAGTATAAAACATGTATATTTTCTAATTTTCCAATGAATGGGTTCTCTATCCCCCAGCACACACTAAATTTCCCCCATAGAATTTTAGAGAACCAGCAGAAAAATCCAACGTAGCTCTGCCTGTGCCCTCAGTGTACTGTCTTCCCCCTTAGGATGACAGCCAGCTCTGCTCTTCCAGGCCTTCCAGGGAACAATAGGTTGGTTTTGTTTGTTATTTTGTTTTGTTTTGTTTTGTCCTATCCAAACACCATGAGTAGCCTTTAGGAAGTTTACCCATGATACGGCATGGACAGGACAAGTTCCAGAAAGGAAAGGAGGAAATGTCCACGCCTGTTGTTAACTATTTGCATGGCGTCACTCTCTTTTGTGCTATTGTTTATCTTCCAAGGCTGGAAAATTGCTTCAGTGTCCATTTGATTTTCTCTTATGTGTCCCTGTGTTCTCATCCTATCCACTGTTTAGTGAAAGATAATACGTTTCCATTGCCTCACTCTCTCTCTAGCATAATCAAGGATTGCCCTTACCCAATCACTCACCTTCCAGGACCAAACTCTGTCTCAACTTCTGATTCTCACGGAGGAGTTTTCCACCTAGATCCCTTCCCAGGGAGCTGTCATCAGAACAGCATGTACCTCAGAGTGTGTAATAGTAGTTGCACATAATTTACCAGAACAGACACTGAAAACAACTGCATGGTGTCCAATAGAGTGGGTTAATGGTACAAAGACAGATGGCTGTAAACTGACTAATGAGCCTGAGGAAGTACAGAGAATGTGAATTGTGGGCCCAAGGCTCCAGCAAGACCAAAGGGCAGAAAAAGGATCTTTTTTGCTTGTGCTACAAGAAAATGGCAAGATCATCATTGGAAGCAGAAAACCACCATTCCACAAAACTTTAGATTTTAGTGAGCATCTGAATGGCTGGCATTAACTTACCCCCAGAGCAATAGCCAGCAATAACAGATTGTCCCAATAGCCAGCCAAGATTTTCAGCCAAAAAATGAGAATCAGAGAGGCTCATTTCTCATATTCTCTCTAATTGGACAGCATATTAAAATACTTCAGCAAAAGTGAGAGGCTTGTCTCTGAAGAAGAATCATTGATAATAATTTTCATTGCACCCAATGTCCTGTCAAGCATTATAAAATTTTTCTATCCTATATGGAAGTGCTTTGGAACAATTCTTTTTCCCTGAACAGGTTAAATTCATTGCAAAGTTACAGAGCACATCATGTCCCAAAGCAGGAGTAACATTATTGACTCTTGAACTGCTGGTCCACTGCAATATGTTTAGCACTAAGTCCATGATTTCCCAAGAAAAGAAGCATTGGGCTTATTCCAAAATTCAAGTCATAGCATTTTAAAAGAGATAGTCATAGCTAATGTAACATACCAAACAACTGTATTTTACCTGTTCTACAAAGGCATTTTTCTAAGGTCACTCATAAAATCACTAAGCTAAAATTTTTAGCTTCATACTGGATTTTAGTGATGAAATTCTAAAATGTTACAGTGTTTTAGGTTTCTGACAGCTGGCTCTGTTGCCTATTGCCTAATATCTACCCAATGGATGGGCACTGGGGTGATTTTCACCCCACCCATCAGTCATGTCATTAGGCATCTGGTCTTCAAGGGTATAAAGGGATTTGGGTCTTCATTTTATGCTTCTTCAACCATGTTGTACAGAGGTAGGCAGATGGTCTTTTACAGCAAAATGACCACATATCTATATGGTATCTTCTGTTATCAGGCATTCTATTCCATGTTACAGGATAAAAGACATTAAAAATGCCCCAGATGGGTTTTCTCATACCTTTAATATATGGTCAGATCATAATTTAATTGCTTTTGGACAAACTTCCATATCAAAGAACAGATGACATACAAATTTCCAAATCGGTATGCAGTTAAACTGTGTTTCCAAGCATGAAAATGGGATTCCTCCTCTGATTATGTTTATAGTTTTATCAGACAAAAGTAGCTCCATGGTAATGCAGTATGGTTGGGTGCAAAATGACTGTTCCACATGTTCCTTCAGAGAAGATGCTCTATCCTGTTCTGCATTGAGAGCCCTAGCTCACCTCAAGCAAATGTATGTTGGTAAACACATCTTTTTCCTACTTTGTGCAAAATAGGAAACAACTACCCTTCCAAACTAGTTACCTCAAGGGAAAAAATGTTTTCAAGAACATTACTTTTTAACTTTTCAGGGAAAATCTTGTTCTTTCACAATGCATTTTGAGATCAACAGTCTTTACCAGGGATCATTTCTTACATATGCCCTTTTTTGAAACAGTAATTTTGCACATCCCTAGATGCTTCTTGGTCAGAACCTTCAGGTTCTTTATCTTTATCACTAAAATCTTCTTCCCAGGACACTAGTTATCTGCAAGAAATAAAAGTTCACAGATTCTATTCCAACTCAAGATTCCACCACAATATTCTTATATTCTATTCTTCATATATTATGTAATAAATACCAAATTAGTGTTCTCATCATTCAAATTGTCTATCTTTATATAATTCCTTCTTTTTCAATCAAATTGTACAGAAGTCTTTATGTTGATAATAATAAGTATTTTTTCTTATCAATGTTGCTTTGATTATCATATAAAAGCTTAATATTTTCTGGACAATAAGTACTTCAGATATATTATTTAATAATTACACAAAGGTTCTAATATTCTAATTTTGCAAACCTGGAAACTAAAGCTTACAGACTTTAAATGCTTTGCAAAGGTAATAATTAGTAACCAGAAGCCACAGAACTGTGATTCAGAGAAGCCTAATACCAGAGCCTTATGGAACACTAAACTTCCCTTCTTTTTAGCCTTTGGCCTGTTGACTACTTGTCCTGTTGTTCATAGCATGCTGGGTACTATGCCCAGGAAGCCCTTGGACATCATTTTATGGTGTCTCTCTTCAGTTCTACCTCCCAAATTGTTCATGATTGTATCATTGTCTGACTTCTTTGTTTTTAGGATTGAGACACTATAAGTTTCTGGCACATTCTTTGCCATTCTGACTTATCAGCACTAACGTTTTCTGATGCATAAAGAATTCACAGATTTTACCTGAAAGTTGACTCTAATTGCGTGATATTCTATATGAATATTTTCTTGTATCACTGGTAATAAATTAGGATTTGAGATCAAGCATAGGTCACAGAAAACCAATAGCTTCCTTCACCACATCCCAGAAAAAATATTTCCTGAATAGACCCTGGTTCCTTAACTCCACAAATGACTCATTCCAGTGGCCTTTGGTCACTTGCTGTCACTTGCTTTACCACTGGAGAAAGCAATCTCTTATCAAAAGAACTATATAAAAATCATAAAGTAAGTTTTATCAATGTATGTTTTCCTCAGAAAAAACAATATCTAAGTAGTGAACAAATATTTACCTTTTTTAAAAAAAACCTCTAAATGTCAATCATGTCTTCTAAGAAACAACAGCTCATGGAAACTAAAAAAGCTAATTTTAGAAGGCAGATCAAAATTCATAGTGACATAGTGAAATATATGTATATTTCTCAATTACATTAGTCTCAATTATGGTTTTATCAATTAAAACATCTATAGCAAGAAGGAGTATCCAAGAGAATAAAGAGCTATAATAATCCATATTCCTGTACACACTCTAGAATAATCAAAATCACTAGTTCACTCTATAAAATGTTGGCTAATTACTTGGTCAGGAGTTAGAGTTGGAAATAATTCACAAAGGTGTCTTCATGTACCCTCTTCACCAAATAACAAGAGAATATTTAATCTTCCACTTTTGAGGATTTAATACATTATTCACAATTATTCACATTTCCACTTCAGGTAATGATAGATGAAATGATGTACATCAGCCCTTTTGCTGAATATAGCCAGAAATACTGGATAGAAAGTTTGCTTGGAGGAAGCAGAGCATTAAGTCAGTGAAGATTATCTGGGTGAAGAAATAAACACAGGTTTTGGAGTCTGGCATTTGAAGCCAAATATCCTTAGCACCTCTAGGATTCTACAAGAGGGCTGAGAATAAAGTTGCTGAAGCTTTCATCCAGGAACAAACATTATTTCTGAATGATGATAACATCATCCAAGATTTCAGATTGTTACAATTTAAAATAAAATATCCACTATTCAATCAAATATAACCAGATCCAGTAAGTAAGCAAAGCAATGTGACTGTAAGCTAAGAAAATCAAGATCAAAATATTGAAGTTATTAGATATAGTCTTTAAAGGTAACTATTGTTTGGTTTGGACATGAGGTATCCTCCCAAAGTTCCTATATTAATGCAGGAGGAGAAATGATTAGATTATGAGAGCCACACCTAATCAGTCCATCCTAATTTGAATGAACTGACTGGGTGGGAACTATGGGCAGTTGGGGTGTGGTTGGAGAGGACAGGTCACTGGAAGTGTGATAAGAAAGGGTTCATCTTCCCTGCAGCCCCTTCCCCTCCCTCTCTCTGCTTCCCAGCTGCCATAAGCAGCCAGTTTTCCTCCACCATACCTTTCTGCCATGATATGCTGCTTTATCTTGGGTCCAGAGCAATGAAGTAAGTTGACCATGAACTGACACTGTGAAACCTTGAACTCAAAATAAACTTTTCCCTACTCTAAGTTGTTCTTAGGTGTTTTGGTCACAGCAATGTAAAGTAGACTAACACAGTGAAAAAGATAAAAACAAAATTGAGGATTTTCAGTAGTAAGTTAGAATTTTTTTAAGTCAAATGCAAAGTTCACATTTTTAAAAAATAATAATCATAATAATTTTCATAGCACATCATATGGAGTTGAAAGGTGAATGGGTAAAATAGAAAACAGGACAGGGAAAATTCCTAATTTGAAATACTGAGAAAAAAGAATAGAAAAACAATATGGGAGACTGTAAGGTTACAGAGCAAAAGTCTAAGTTACATGTATTAAAGTACCAGAAAAAAAGTCAGGGAGGGGCAAAAAGGAAGAATTAGATAAAATAATTTTAAAAATTAATTCATAGTTTCAAGAAACCCTTCAAAGCACAAACTAAATCAATACAAAAAGAAGCACACCTGTGTGCACTATTATACAACCATGGTAAACCAAAGACAGAAAGGAAATTGTAAAGGTAGTCACAGGGGGAAAAAATGGAATATTTCCTTAAAAGGAGCAGCAATTCACTACTGAGGATTGACTTATAAACAAAAAAATGGAAACCACAAAGTGCTAAAAGAAAACTTCCATTGTGAAATTCTATACATGTAAAAAAATGAAGAAAAATGAAATTGATTTTAATCTTTCAGATAAATAAAAAACTAAGAGACTTTACCACTGGTGGGTGATTCTACAGAATGTAATAATGGAAGTTTTTTTAGGCAGAAGGAGCTTTGCAGAAATGTAAGGCTGAAGCTAGAAATGTACCACTTAGGAAACAATTACAAGATTCTCAGTGAGAGGTGAAAAGGCTCTTTGGGGGAGGGAACTTAATCTGCTTGCAATCCTGCATAGAATGAGTTACACACATGTGCATGTGCACACATGCACTCCCTTCATGACTACCACCACCATACCATTGGATCCCCAGGAGACTGCAGCACTGACAGAGTAGCATGAGCTCCTCAGAATTAAAGTATCTATCTCAAAAAAACAATCCACAGACCTCAGCCCTGCCTTCAATAGGCACCCACAGTGGGCCCATGGAAATTCCCCAGTCTAATACACAGTATAACTCTGCAGAGACAGCCAAGACTTGCAATTTTCAGAAATACTAATAATTAACTTGGCTCAAATCCCACTTTCTGGATGCTAATTATGCATATTTCCACCATTGCATAGCAATCAGGGTTCCCACTTCTATTCCACTGTTGAGCATCATTTCCACCTTATCATTACCAAAAGAGACCACTGACCACCCAAGATATGCAGAATATGATCCAAAATCCAAGGCACAGAGCCAAGAAGCTCTATTTGGGAAACAATCCAAATTAGTGACACCATCTGGTTCCTTTTCTAATAATGTCATACCACCCACCTTGTTTTTTGAAAAAATGGAAAAATATTCTTAAGACCATTTAAAGATACAGGCTGGGCCTATCTCCTTGCATTTCTATTTCTCCCATTCTGTCAACTCCATCATCTACTTTCCAAGGGGCCTGCCAGCCCATAACTAAAAACCATGAACTTTGTCTAGAACTCAAAGTGATTTACAAAGACCCACCACCAACTTCCTTCAGTCTTGCTGGTTTGTGCCTCACATGGTCATTTATCCACAAGACTTGAAATTTCTGTTTCTGACTTCTCCAATTTTGCTATTAATGACTTTGGCCTCTGCTTGTATGTTGAGGTCCTGGTTTCCTGACCTCCTGTCCAGCATCCTCTATATTATCTTGGGGAAAAAATATTCAGTCAGGCAGAGGCCAGCTCACTCCTTTTCAGTTATACCAATCATGAGTAAAAAAGTTGAAATTTTTAAGGCAAAATACAATACTCTAAAAAGCTCAGGGAAGGTAAAAGAGTAAATTATCACTTTGGGCTGCATGTATCAGGTTTCATGGAGTTAGTTGAGGCATTTGTTTGGCAGAGTATAGAATATAATAAAAAGACAGCAGAGGAGAAAAGAATGGTGTGAGTCAAAGTTTTCTAATAAGAAAATGACATAACTTCAAATACTGTTGTGCATAAGGATTTATGAAGTGACATGAAGAAAGCATATAAGTAGAGCCCCAGGACTAATGGTGAAGTCTATTCCAGTTGGGTCACTGTTATAAACTAATCATCAATAATTATAGCCATGAATTATAGCTGAATCAAATTAAAAAGAAAGAAAACAGTGAAGAATAGGACTATCCAAACATGTTGTCGATTTTTAGCCAAATTGTGAAAACTATTGGGATAAATGTATTAAATCTGCTTTTTGTTATTTTTAAAGGCTCTTTGAAAAGAAAAAATGAACTGTGACATTTAGCATAAGTGCACAGCTGAGTGTTTGAGTTTTAATCCTGGAATAAGGAAGTTGCTGAAATTGGACAAAGAATAGACCATGTTTGCATTAAGAAAAATAAGGGTGAAAAGTCAACTAAACCTCCAGATGGAGTAAATATTATAGAAGATAATAGAAGACTTGGTACAAGAGGCTCCACTGTCAAAGGAGATGGTATGAAAGATTATGACAGAAAAAGATTTTGGGAAATAATATGTACAGTATGGTCACCACAAGTCTATGATTTAACATAGTGTATAAATGGGGGCACCTTGAGTTTAAATGCAAATATAAATATGCCAAATATTAAATTTAAGTATAAATATAAAATTGAATGAGCTAATAGCTCAATCACTGGATAGCAGGTTAATATTTATTCAGTGATTGAATTAGTATTCCTTGTCTAAAGGCATTTATTCTAAGACCTTTCTCTTAGGTCAAACAAAACAAGACAAAAATATTAAAGGAACCATCCTTTATGGAACACTTACTATCAGACATGACACATATTATTGTTTTCATATGCATTATCTCATTTATTCCTGACTATAAACTTAAGAGGTTTTCACTTAACAATGAGGGAACCAAGGTACAGAGAGATAAAGTTTGATACAGAGCAAAGAATAAAATAAGAATTATCCCAAGCTTATGCTGCTAAGCCTTCAATTATATTGGTTTTCAGTTTCCTATGTTAATAACAATAGTGAGAATGGCAAGAATAGGGGGAAAAGCCTAAGGAAAAGTATCAATCAGGATCAGATTTGATTTGTGTAAGAGAACACGAAATGGTGATTTTGTAACAAGATAAATATATTTTCATTTCATTGAAATAAAATGCAGAGTTAGGTAGTTTGAGTTGATATATCAACTACACACTGACCAGTAACCAGTCTCCTACTATGCTATTTCTCTATCTCAGGGTGCACCTCTTGCTTGGGCTCCAGCCGGGGAGCACATAGTGGGAAGGGATGTAAAATAATATAAAAAATGTTACCTATGTGCTTTTCTCAGAAGCTTCCCCAAAGTTGGTGTATAGTACTTCCACTCACATCTGCTGTTCAGAGCTAAGACACATAAACACCTCCAGCAGGTCAGGCACAGTGGGAAATGTTTTTGCACAACCATTAAGCTAATTCAAAACTAGGTTATATAACTCAGAAAATAGACGATAATAGTTTTGGACAAGGCAAATGACAAATCATTGCTCCAATTTGAGTAATGAATGTATGCAAAGATAAAAGAAGGGGATGGGGCTAGAAGGATTCTAAATATTAGATTCTTGCTGATTAGAGGGAAGGTATCTAGTGCCTTTAACAAAAAAAAGGGTAGAGAGCTGGAGGGGAAAAAAATCTGAGAGAAAAGGGTATAAGGAAGATGATGAATATGGCCATAGAATTATAGTATATCAATTGAATTATGAATGGACATTAAACAAACCATCACAACAATGGGTTTTTTAAGTCATTATTACTTCAGATGTATGATAATAATTCTAAATTTCTTTAAAACCTGTAACTATGAAGCATTCAAATGAATTTAAGTATTTTTTCATAGTAACACATTTTAAAAATGCAATAATACTCTGACCATTATTTGTAGGGCTTAATGATAACTGCATCTAAAATAACATTTTAATTCTTTATGGATATTGAAAAGATTAAGTTTGGAAAGGAAAAAAAGTGAGTATTCTTAGAATCTAGAGTAGTCAAGCCCAGAGTGAGCCACAGGCATCAGTAAAACAAACAGCCTGAATGCCATTGGCTCAGGCTCAAGGAGAAATCTTTCCAGGAGACCACGAGGGGTAACATGAGAATGGAGTGATTAATCTGCTTGAGGGATTTGTTAACTGAGATTCCATATGTTTGCTCCAGTCTCACCTGGATAGAGAAAACAGTCTACTAGAGATTGACCTTTGGCCAGATGCACGGGTCCTTGTCTGCAGTGGATTCAGAAAACATAAAGATGCTAAGTCAGATCTTTTGACACCTCAGTAAAGATTTTCAGGGCAGGGATTGTGTCATTTTCATCCTTGTTTCCTGGCTGCTTGCCTTACCATCTGTCACAAAGCAGTTTCTCAGTATATGTATATAAACATTTTAAAATATTACCAGAGTGTTCTGCTCCTATCATAATATTACTTTACCTTAAGACCTGAACAGCATTACATCAGCACCTGCATTCCTGGACCCAAAAGGGAAGAGGATGTGAAATTTCCCAGATCCTTCCTACTCAGACACATACCACATCTGCTCTGCAGACTGTCAAAGTGCATTAACCTTCTACCTTCTGAATGCTTAAGCTTAAGGCAACTTTGGACCGTGCAAACCATACTCTGATTCAGCACTTCTGATCCAGGTCCATGACACGCTGGCTGTGCAGGAGTAGATTGAAAGAAGATCATTTTCAACCAGTCCCTGGGAGCCCAATGTAGACTGAAGACTGTTACCTTCAATACATTTTGTTGCTTTTAGTAATGTGAAAAAAAGCATGGAGGGGCACTCCTCTGTTTCCCACTAACAGTTCTCCATTTGTTAGTCTTGTCTCATAAATTTTAGGCAATGGCTTATGTAATACTCTTTTTTTGAAAAATGATTTATAAATAAATTATTTAAATATAATTTTGTAAAATGTGTAAGTTTTTCTTATAAGTAATATCTTTTATTTTTGCATCAATGTATGTTGAAGGCTATTCTCCATACAGGTACACATATAGTGCTATCTTGTTCTTATTAATAACTGTGTAGTATTTTTGTCATGTATATGTACATGTATGCATATGCACACATATGTGTACATATTTACAAATATATGCATACATATGTAGGCCATGTTTGTTTAAACAATTCCAAATGATGCACATCTATATTGTCTTCATTTAGACTGATTTATAAATAATCCTACAATCGACTTTCTACACTCAAACATCTGTGTGAAGTGGAATTGCTAGATCAACCATAGGCACATTTTAAATGTTTACAGTTTTGCCAGTTTTCTTACCAACACATAATGTCTCTATACCACTGAGAAATGTGTGATAAAGCCTCATTCTGCACCCTCCTCTACTCTTTTTTTAACTCTGACACTATGGCAAGTTAAAAACATTATCCCACTACTGTTTTAGTCTGCATTTCTTTGACTAGAGAAAGTGCCAACAGCTCAGGTGTTGAATGTCTCAATTTGGTCTGCCCTAACAATTTACTGTAGACTGGGTAGCCTAAAAACAATAGAAGTTTCTTTCTCATAAAGGCTGGAAGTTCAAGATCAGGGTACAGAAGGGTCAGGTTCTGGTCTAATTACCTCCCTAAAATATCGACAGAGACAAAGAGCAATTACTCACACATTACTGAAGATAACTCTGGAGGTTTAACTTCTGGTGGGAAGGTTGCTTTTCAACATGGCTTACACCATCTGTTCTGCATGTGGTCAAATTGTTGACATTCCTAGCCAGCATGCAAAAGGCCATTTTTGGCTATTTGACTGATGTATATGTTGAACTCTCAACACTCCTGCCATGAATGCTTTTGATAAAGTAACCCTCTTGGTTCATTATAACCTGTCACTGAAAATGGATTGCCTCATTGCTACAAAATTCGTAGTTCATACATTAGCATAAAAGTAATAGCAATGACTGGTATAAAACATCTTAAGAGTGGGAGAAAACATGAGAGTGGAATAGGGAGCTAAGGAATCACTTATAATCAAAGGACTAGGCAGGTTCCTTAGTCAAGTTCTCTTAGAAAATCTAATTAGAGATGGTATCAGAACTTTCCAAAATAGAAATGACATCTTAACACTGGCTCAGCACTCACTCCTGTTACATTATCACACCCATTCCAATCCACCCATACTGATCCAGAAGTATAAATGGCTGGTCCCTTACCATACCTTAACACTCATTTGGTTTCTCATTTTTTTCTTTTTTTTTTTTCTTTTTTTTTTTTTTTGCAGTACTGGGGATTGAACTCAGGGCATTGGGCTTGCAAGGCAAGCACTCTACCAGCTGAGTTATCTCCCCAGCCCTGGTTTCTCATTTCTGACTAATAGGGCATTGATTCCTTAATGTCATGAAGCACTGTTGTCTCTTGAAACATTTCCTCTCTTCAGCTATTATGGAATTTACTTGCTTCTAACAGTTTCTAGCTAAAATATAATAAAGTCATCTTATGTTAGAGTTGATTTTTATAATTACCTTTTGATTTTGAGTAATACTAACTTTATACTTAAAACAATGATATACAGTTTCTCTAAAGATTTTATTTAGCAAAAAAAGAGATTAAATATTATGGAAATTTTTAAGCAAATATGGAAAAAATTGTGAAGATCACATTTAATGACGGAAATTTTGGAAACACCTATCTATTGGAAGATCTAAGAAATGTCATGTAACTTCCATGTGCTTTAGTTTCCTCACTGGTAAATGGGAAATTGGCCTCAACAATCTTTCAGTTAATAATATTAACCACCATTATATGAATGCTTTTCTGGGTCAAACTTTGTATTAAATACACTACAAAGAAATTCTTGCAGATTTTAAAGTCCACAAAACCCTTGCAGAAGGAACAGTGTCACTCTTGTATTACAGATCAGAAAACACAAACTCGGAGACATGAAGTAAGATTCACAAGACTCTATAGTTTTTCACTTGTATAGCTTGAACTCAAGCTCTGCTTTATCTGACTTCTAACTGCATTCCCTGTAATCTCAGGGTAGCTTACATCTCAGTCACCTTTGTAGTATTATGGCAACGATTACACGGCAAAATCACTCTAAAGGACTCAGTTCAAAAATTCCTGTAGCTACATTAACAGGAAGCAAAATTACAAAAGACAACATGGTTTTACATTTTTTATTTGTTTGTTTAGACATACATAATAGAGTGTATTTTGACATAGTATACACACATGGAGTATAACTTATTCTTTTAAAGACAAATTTTAGGACCAAAAAAGTGTGTGAGACAATGCAAGAATGATCAGAAGTAAAATGATTAGATTATGAAAGATGTAACATGATCCTTGGATTATCCACTGATATGATTAACTGGATGGTAACTCTAGGTGGGTAGGGTGGAGCCGAGGGAGAAAGGTCACTGGGGGCATGAATACCTTTAGGGTTTACATTTTGTACCTCATAAGCTGAGCTATCTCTGCTTCCTGGTTGCCACATCCTGAGCTGCTTTCCTCTGCCTCACCCTTTTGCCATGATGCTATTGAGGCAGCTGAACAAGGACTGAACACTAAAACCATGAGTCAAAATAGACTTTTCCTCCTTTTAAGTTGTTCTTGTCAAGTCCTTTGTCACAGTGATACAAAGATGACTAAAACAGAAATTAGTGCTCAGAGTGGGGTCATTACTGGGACTAACTTGTCCATTGCAATTGAGAAGTCTGTGGAATTGGTTTGTGGGAGGAATTTTGAAAAAGTTGCAAGATTGAAAAGCTTTAAAATGTTGTTAAAAAAAAACTTAATGGGTGCTTCCAGTGGGAAGTCAAAAGACCAGAATGCCAATAGGATTGTGGAAAGTAAAGATGTGGCTCTGGAGATTTCAGAGGAGGAAGAGGACTCCACTGGAGATTGAACTAGAGACCATTCATCTTACATTCTGCCAAAGAAGTTGTTTACATTTTTCCCATGTCCTGAGACTTTCTATGAAGCTAATTTTTAAAAATAATGAGCTTATTCATCTGGCAGAAGAAATTTCAAGGCAGCACAACATTCAGATGATGGTACAGATAGTGCTCGCCCCTTTTAGCCAAGTTTACTGTGATAATCAGAAGCAGAAAACAGAGAAGGAAATTTTTTTATAAACTTGCAGTTTGTCCAGAAGAATTCAAATAAAAACAGGAAGTTGTGGTGGTTAAAGAGATCACAGACACTAAAGAAATGCTAAATGCTTTGAGAAGAGAATATTGAGGTCATCTCAGGAATTGGTAAGACCATATCCTTCTCAGGCTCCTGTTAAGTTGTTCTTGTCAGATCTTTGGTCATAGACATGCAAAGCTAATTAAAATAGGGTGAGCATTCAACCCCTAAAATGAAGCCCCAGTATTGCATACTTTACAAAGGAGACCCATCAATGGAGCTGAAGAGGCTATAGGGTTTCTCAGATGCTAGATACTATAATTTTTTTTATTAGAGTAATATATTTATACATAGTATTTGGGTTCCTTTTGACATTACACATACACAGAACTTGATTTCAATTCCCCTTATCCTCATTCCTCCCCTCCTCCCTTGCCCTTTCTCTCTCCTCTACTGATCTTCCTTTCACGCCTTTTTGGTACCGGGATTGAATTCAGGGGTACTCAACCACTGAGCCACATCCCCAGCCCTATTTTGTATTTTATTTAGAGACAGGATCATACTGAGTTGCTTATTGCCTCACTTTTGCTGAGGTTGGCTTTGAAATCACAATCCTTCTGCCTCAGCCTCCTAAACCACCAGGATTACAGGTGTGCACCACGATGCCCAGCTCCTTTTTATTTTTGATTGGTACATTTTATATATATATATATATGAGATATTTCTTTTATATATGTATAGAACATGAGTCTGTTGGATTCTTTCTATATTTCTTTCCCTTTCCCTTTATTCCTCTCTACCCCTCATCCTCCTTCTTCTACACCACTGATCTTTCCTATATCTCTGATATTGGATCCCTTCCCCCACTGGTTTCTTTCCATTATTTTGCTTTCGCATCCACAAATAAAATATTTGACCCTGATTTTCAAGTCTAGCTTACTTTACTTAGCCTGATTTTCTCTATTACCATCCATTTACTAGCAAATGCCATTATTTCATTATTCTTTATAGCTGAGTAAAACTCCATTGTGTAGATAAACAACAATTTTTTGATCCATTCACCTGCTGATGGGCATCAGGGTTGATTCCATAATTTTGCTATTGTGAATTGTGCTGCTAAAAAGATTGTAGTGGACATATCACCATAGTATGCCGATTTTGGTTCTTTTGGATAAATACCAAGGAGTGGGATAGTTGGGTCATATGGTGGTTCCATTCTGAGTGTTTTGAGGAATCTCCACCCTGCTATCCACTGTTAGAGTATATAAAAACGATTGATTTATAAGTGTTGTTCTCGTATCCTGCTATTTTGCTAAGTTCATTTATCAGTTCTAGGAGTCTTTTGGTACACTTTCTCAATTCTTCTAGATATATATTCATGTCGTCAGCAAAGAGTGATAGTTTGACTTCTTTTTGTATTTATATCACTTTAATTTCCTTCTCTTGCCTAATTGCTCTGACTAGAGTTTCAAGAACTATATTGAATAAAGGTTGTAAGAATGGACATCTTTGCCTTGTTCTTGATTCAGGATCCTGTGTATTGTTTTTCATCCTCAATGTCATTAATTTTGGCTCTGATTTTTATTATTTCCTATCCTCTACTGATTTGGGTTTTTGTTTCTTCTTCTTTTTCTAAGGCAATGGAGGTGGAGCATAAACTTATTTATTTGGGATCTATTTTTTATGTGGCACTCGATGCAATAAATTTTCTTCTTAATACTGTCCCAGAGATTTTGACATGTTATATCATTATTTTCATTTGTTCCTAAGAATGTCTTGATTTCTTCTATCTTCGTTTCATTCCTTTCTTATTTGAAAGAGCATTACTTTATCTCCATGTGTTTATGTGGTTTCTCTCTGTCTTTTTTTTTTCTTTTAATTTCTAGATTCATTTCATTATTGTCCTATAGTATGCATGTAATTCTATCTGTGTTCTTGTATTTGCTAAGACTTACATTGTGACCTAAAATATGGTCTATTTTGGAAAAGGTCCCATTGCCACTAAGAAGGTAAATTCAGCTGTTTGGGATGAAATATTCTGTAGATGTCTATTAGATGAATTAGATTTATGGCATTATTTAAGTTAGATTGACCTTTTTAGCTTTTGTGCTTTGATGACCTATTAGTGATAGGGATGTGTTGAAGTCACTCAGTATTACTGTATTGGAGTCTATCAGGAATTTAATGCCAAAGAGTATTTTTTAAATGTAATTTGGTGTACTGACATTTGGGGCATATACATTTATTAACATTATATCTTCTTGTTGGATTCTTCCCTGTACCATAATATAATGGCCTTATTTGTCTCTTTTGATTAATTTTTTTCTTGAAATAAACTTTGTCAGGGATGAGAATATCTATTCCAGCTTGTTTAGAGACTCCATTTGCATGGGATATTTTTTCCATACTTTTACTTTTCAGCCTGTGAGTATCTGTCCATTAGTCTCTTGCAAACAGCATATAGATGGATATTGTTTAGTGATCCATTATGCTAATTTATCTTTTAATTGTGGAGTTGAGACCATTTATTCAGTGTTTTTATCATATGTTTGTGGTTTGTTCCCTTTCCAATTTTTTTGTTATGTTTATCTGTTTTGATTCTTAGATGATTAGTCTTCTATTTATCTTCATCTATTTGGAAGTTTTGGGACTTTTTTTTAAGTTTCTCTGTGTGCAGTCTTTCATTGAGAATACTTCATAGTGCTGGCTTGGTTCATCATGAATCCCTCTAGTTTATCCTTGTCATGGGTAGTTTTTATTTCCCTGTCAAATATGAACGAGAGCTTTGCTGGGTATAGCAATTGTTTTGGTAACAATTGGTTGGCAACTGTTTTCTTTCAGAGTTTGGAATATCTCATTCCAGGCCCTCGTTTTTAGTGTAGGAGTTGAGAAGTGAGAAGTCAGTCTTGTTGATTTGCCTCTCAATTTGACCTGATTTTTCATCTTTTAATATTGTTTCCTTATTTTCTATGGTAGGTATTTTGATTATGATGTGTCTTAGAGAAATTCTCTTCTGTTTAGGTCTATTTGGGATCCTGCATACCTCCTGTATGTGGATGTCTACTCCTTTGTGATATGGGGAAAGTTTTCTGTGACTGTCTAATTGAAAATATTCTTTTTAAATTTTGTTTTAATTAGTTATACATGACAGTAGAATGCACTTTGATACATCATATATAATGGAGTATAATTTCTCATTCTTCTGGTTATACATGATGTAGAATCTCACCAGTCATATAGTTATATATTTACATAGGGTAATAATGTCTGATTCATTCTACTATTCTTCCTGTCCCCAAAACCTTTCCCATCTCTTCAATCCCTTCTACCTAAAATAACTTTATTCTTCCCTAGCCACCCCCACTCCCATTGTGAATTAGCATCCCTATATCAGAGAAAATATTCAACTTTTGGTTTTGGGGGATTGAATTTTTTTGTTTAGCATGATATTCCTCGGCTCCATCCATTTACCAGCAAATGCTATAATTTCACTCTTACTTAAGGATGAGTAATATTTCATCATATATATATGTGATATATATATATCACATTTTTTATCCATTCATCTGTTGAAGGGCACCTAGGTTGGTTCCATAGTCTAGCTATTGTGAATTGACTCTGAAAATATTCTTAATGCATTTAGTTTGTATCTCCATATTCTCTTCCATGCCAATTGTTGGGAGCTATGCCGTGCGGACAGCGCTGGGATAGCGCCTGGCAGCCAGCCAGAGGCTGCTTTGATCACATCAGCAGTGAGGAGGTTGATTAATTAACATAAGCACACCCAGGTGATTTATCATTGGCTGTATTTCAATTAAGTCCATGCACACAACGCGTGCACAGGTGTTCCCGAGTGCTCCTGCTCGTGCCTGCTCGTCTTGACCTTTGCTGTGATGGGGCAGCTGGCTCCTCGCCTGATCTCAACTAGCTTGGCCCTGCCCTCCACCTCCTGGAGGGGATATAAGCGGGCAGTAGGCAGAAGGCAAGAAGCAGCAGTAAGGGCAGCAGCTAGCAGAAAGAAGAAGCAGCAGCAAGCAGAAGCAGCAGTAAGAAGAAGCAGCTAGGAGAAGCAGCTAACAGAGAGAAGCAGGCAACGGCAGAAGGCAGATCATAGAACAGAGAACTGAGAACACACCTCTAGGTCGTAGGCCTCAGATAGATAGCACCTAGTTCACAGGATACAGGACGCACCTTCAAGAAGAAGAAGCAGAATGTTAAGAAGAAATAGATCTCTGATAAGCGTAGAAGCCTCTCTTTCTCTAAAACTTCCTCTAAGCAAAGTTTCTCTTCCTCTAAGCAAAGTCTCTCTTCCTGATAAGCAAAGTTTCTCTTCCTCTAAGCAAAACCTATCTTTCTCTCAAAGTCTCTCTTCCTCTATAAATTAGTGAATATAGGAAAAGTAGTTTATTTCCAGGCCCCTCTGATAAATACCCACGCAATTGTTGCCACGGGCGGCAACACCAATGACTCTCAGATTTGGCCTCTCAGTGTTATCCTAGAGTTTTTGTACATTCTGATCACTTTATATTATTTTTTTTCCTTTACTGAATTCTGTGTGTTCAAATTCATATATTCTGTCTTCAAGTCCTGAGGTTCTGTCTTCAAGTGCTGAGGTTCTAGTTTCTACACATCTAATCTCTTGGTGGTGGTTTCAAGTGAATTTTTAATTTGATTCATTGTCTTTCATTTACAGGAGTTCTGATTGGTTTCTTTTCAATATTTTTATTTCTTTATTAAGATAGTTTTTCATCTCCTGTGTTTTCTCTCTTAATTCATTCCTTAGTTTTTTTTTGTTGTTGTTTTTTGTTTTTTTTTTTGTTCATTGAACATTTTAAGGATCAATGGTTTTATAATCTTTCTCTGGAATTTCATCCTATTCCATATCTGTGGGATCCTTTGTTGGAGGATTACAAATTTTGGAAGAGATTTATTTGCCTTTTTCCTCATATTTATAGAGGTCCTGGACCTGCACGTCAGTTGAGATGGATTCCCCTTCCTCTTTTATATGCATGCCCTTATGCATATACTTCTATTTTATTCTAGGGTTTCTCTCTGTTTGGGGCATATGAATAGATGTCAAGGGATAGGACCTGAAATTCCCCCCAGGTTCTTCCTCTTTGGGGTCTGATTTTTGAAGTTTTTTCCTCCCTAATACTCCCCAGTTGAAGTAATGTTTAGGCTCAGGTGGGACTAGAGCATGTGTGGAGTCAGATTCCCTATCACTTGGCTTAATTGTATCTCTTGGTAGCAGGATCTCTACTCTGTGGTCTCAAAGCATCCCAATCACTTCTGGCCCCTCTTAGAGGGAGGTGGGAGTTAGGAGTAACACTAATGTCAGTCACAGATGTGTAGTTTTGAGATAAATGTTCAGTGTCTACTTTGACATTTATAATACTAACTGCCACCTATATAGAAATGGTGTGGTCAGCATTTAACATCAGTATCAGCAATTCAAAACTATGGACTAGATCAGACATTCAACATCAGGTGTCTACTATTTCATTCACTGCATTAATAATCACAGCAACATGAATGCAGTATTAATTACATAAACTACAGAATTCTATTATTAGTAGTGAAGCCAGAATTAAAGACAGAGTTAGTGTAGATAGGTGATTGGGTCAGAACAAGAAAATGGAGGTTTGTTTGGATCCAGAAATTGCAGACTTCCCCTGGGAAATTGGAATGTTAATGTCCAGAACCCTCTGATTATCAAGATTACGTGCCCATACTACCCAGCCCTAAATGTTACAGATAGAAAGTTGTTAATTAATGCACCCTGGGCTGCTTCCTGCCTGGATCACTCCATTTAGCCCTTCTCCCTGCCCATCTGCTTCTTATCTTTTGGCCATCTCCTCCACATCTTCTGGGCCTAGTCACTTACACAGGAAGAACAGAGATTAGGAGGAAGAGGGCAGGAAAACAAAGAAAGCCTAAAATATATAAAAGGGGCAGGGTGCTCTCACTTCTTGGGATACCAGTATACAAGCTATGGCCCCCTTCTCCCTCCCAGGAGAAGCCTGTGTTACTACTTTTTAAATAAAACCTGCTTTCTACATTTGCCTCGGCATGCTTCTCTAGTGTTCAGACTTCAACATTTGAGGAAGCAAAACTCATCACTGATAACTCACAGTATCAGTAGGATAACAGTTTCTCAAGCACAGAGAAAGTAGGATGAAAAAGTAAAAGAAATTTTTAAATATTATTTAAAAAGTGATCAAAGGAGAGGCAGGTGATAGATGTCAGCTGTGAAGAAGAAGAAATAAAAGATTTATAGAAAGTAATAAAATAAAAAGAGAGGATGTGGGAATAGGAAATTTGGTTGTTATTGAAGGAAGAGAGTGATGAAGGGGAGAAAAGAGGGATGAGAACCAAGGTATGGACAAACCAGCAACTGTAAACTGGACACAGTTTGAACCTGAATATAATTGAACCCCATCTAAGATAAATGAGGGCAGCTAAATAGTAAACAGGTGCAGAAGGAAGCAATTGAGGTGAAAGCAAAATTATATGAGTATACATATATATTTTTATATATCCATGAAGAGAGGACATGCACACTCACACACATACCCCAACATACATGCACACAAAATCATACATAATGTAAAAAGTAAAAAGTGAAGCAATATGATGAAATGATGTTTGAAATTTTTTAAATTTTTTTAAGTAAAAGGGAGAGATTTAAAATGAGTATAAAAAAGAAAAAAGAAATGAAGAAAGAAAAGTACTTTAAATAAAAGAAATTTAAAAAGAATCAAAAAGGAAAAATCTTGCTTAGAAGTAAAGGCCTTATTTCCACTGAGGTGTTCAAAACTGTTGTCAGTGATGAATTTTCATTCGTGATATTTGTTTTGGCTTTGTAACCCTTGGGTCAAGAATGAGATGGGGTGGATAAGCAGTGGGTTGATAAGCCCAACACCATTGTATTCCTCTCTTAGCATCCAGTCTTTGTGGTTAGGAGGCAATACTAGTTGTAGTAAACCTCAGCTTGCAGTCTCTGCGTACACAGTGGGGTAGCACAATTTGGGTGTTGACAAATCGTGTGCTTCTGTGGTGGGGGAGTTGCAGAGTTCTATATTGGAGATTCTAGTAATTGGTGTCCACTCTAGATCAAACTTTGGAACTCTATGGGTAGGTGTTGGAGAACTGCTCTATACTATTTATTGAAGGCAGGATACCAGTCTCTGCAGGGTATCTAGAACTCCAGGGTCTCTGGTAAAATCTGCTTTTAGGACATAAAGACAAAACCTCCACCTCCTCGATATGAATATGAAATGCCAGGTACCTGCTCTGGAGTGTAGCACCAGCAACAGTGAGAAATTTATCCCTTGAGATCCAGAACCTGAATGGTCTAGGCAAAGTTTTCTTTGTACCTATGTCAGTCTCTGGTTCAGGTGCCTTCTGGGAATTTTTAGTTATCTGCAGTTGTTCCTGATCTCCTGTCTCCCAGCATATAGGGGTATTAAGGGAGTTGGGTTTTGCAGGCAGTGGAGGCAGCAGGCATTATGTGAGCATGCTCTTTCCCAGCGGCAGAGCTGCAGAGGGCTGTGTATCTGGTAGTGTGAGACTTGAATTCCTTGGAAGGCCACCCTCTCTGGTAGCATGAGCACATGCTTTCCCAGCTATGGGAACTCAGTGGGTGATCGCTTTCTCTGGGATGGCAATCACAGTGGGTGACCACCTTCTCTGGTAGGGCCAGTGCATGCTTTTCCTGGCAATGGGGAGCCAGGTAAAGGTTTTCTATGCCCAGACCACTTCCCCTCCCATGGTCGTTATTTTTGGATTTGCTTTCACTGATTCTCTTCCCCTACCAACTTCGGGTTTATTAAATTCAACCTTCCTCTCTATTCCACAGGTTATCCTGCTTCGTTTTTTAATTATTTTATCTGCTGGCCACACCATCTCCTTTGTCTGTCTGAGCTGCCTCTTCCCTTCCCTACAACTGTTGGCAGCCACTCTGGCACCCGAGGCACTTCCCGAACAAATTATTTCTAATGTTCTTATGTTCACAAATCTGACTTGTGTGACTCTATATGTATTTTTTATAGTTCAGCATTAAGTGTAAGTAATTTCTCCTAATTACCCACCTCACTCAAAAGCTGTCTTCCCACTTTTAAGTCGGGTGTGAGGAACTGCTGGGACTTTCACCTTCCTCTAGTCTGCCAATTTGGAGCAGAGCTTGCAAATTTGTAAGGATTTCAAATGAGTTGTACAGGGTAGCAAGCAGGAGGAGTATATTTGGGAAAATGAGAAAAAAAGAGATCATATAAAGTACAGGTGCTGAGTGTCCTAGACCATCTCTAAAGAGAATGGTGTGGCCTTTACAGAATTAGGAGGTTTTAAGAAGTTTGAATGTCTTTGTCCTTATTCTAATCTTTGGCACTCTTTTTCGTGGTTAATTATCCCTTCATATAGCCTCTAGCAAATTTCCTGTGTTAGGGCCATCAGAGATAACCACCCACAAGGGGTGGTTATAACATGGTTTCAGTGAAAAGGGAAGATCCTGGTAACTTGGTCTCAAAGGACAGTGGTGACCTGGTCTAGAGCCAGTAATCTCTTTAAAGAATTAGGATTAACTATGGCTGGGGGAGGTTCTGACATACTAGGTCCTGTTTTCCTGAAGTTTGTCTGCTTCAATAAAGTTCCCCATGATTTCAAGTAATAGTTACCTTAAGGAGTTGTAATCATCTGTGGGCGTTGGAAAGTTGGACATTTTGACTCCCATTTTCCAGATGCTTGCCTGTCTGATAAGACTCCCTGCGATCTCAATTTTGTGACTCATGGATTTTCTTAATGCAAATGCTAATGCCTGCCCTTCATCATCCTTTCTCCTACTCACCTGTTTGTGGCTGACCAACCTACCTACACATACACCCCATAAAATTCAAGTAACTCAGCCTTAGCAAAATGTCAAACTATTTTTCTCCTAATCCTCACTAGAGGATACTAAGGGCCCCATATTATCTCAATCCCAGGAATAACCCTGGAAAACCAGAAATCCTCTTATACATATGGAAACTAAACTTTATGATCTTATATTAGTTTTACTTAAGAATGATTTGAAGAACTTTTTGCATAAGAGAAAGTATTTTAGCCAGCTATTTCCATGCTGTGACTGAAAGATCTAACCAGAACAATTGTAGAGGAGGAAAAGTTTATTTGAGGCTCATGTTTTCCTAGTCCATAGAAGGTTGACTTGATTCCTTGGAGTTCAATGTGAGGTTGAACATCCCTGTGGAAAAGGGCAGAGGGAAACAGCTCCCATCATGGTGATCAGCAAGCAGAGAGAGTCTCCACTCTCCAGATACAAAATATGTACCCCATAGCCATGACCCAATTCCCACCTCCTCCAGCCACACCATACCACTTCAATTAATCCCATCAGGGATTAATTCACTCATTGGGTTAAGACCCTTACAACCCAATCATTTCTCCTCTGAACCTTTCTGCATTGTCTCACACATGAGCTTTTGGGGGACACCTCATATCCAAACCATAACAGAAAGAAAAACTTTACATCAAAGAAGAACCTCAAAGAAATGCCAGAATATGGGTTTGCTTTTGTTATCGTGAATTAATAACAATATCTTGTGTTATTTGTAGGTTTTCTTAACTTTAGACTATCACTGATAAAATAAAAAGATGCATATCTTCCTTTAAATTGGTCCTCTATCTACAAGTAGACTGAATAAAACACAGACATGGAAAAACTATTACTATGTGGAGATGGCTAATAAATTATCCAGAATAAAGATATGCTCTAGTACTGCATCTGAACATATTGAAGTCAACTGTCAGGCACAATGAGTTAGTCAGGTTCAATGAGCTCAGAATATGTGGACAGCAGTTTGCTAAGATGACCAATAAGAATTTTTTTTTAAATCATAAATGCTAAGGATTTTGCTATAAAAAATTTTAAAGAAAAAATAATTTTATATATTTTTCTCAAGTTAGGCTTTTTAACTATGTTATATATAGTAAAAATTAGTCTAATTGATTATTCAATATTGAATTTGTTTTGGATTTTAATACATGTAGAAATTGAGAAGAAAACAGATTTTGGTCAATATCCTGGTAAAAGTTTAATGTTTACCTGATTCTGTAGATTAATAAATTATTTAAGGCTAGTTATCTCTGATAAATATAGTTTTCAGAATATCTCATTCTATGATACATGTGAGAGTAAACATAACTCAGACACATTTATATTTGTTCACAAATAATTCTCAGTGAATCAGTTGTCCTTCCTTATTCCAAACAAAGTCCCCGAATATATCTGAGGATGAAATTTACTTCCTAGACATTCAATGAATTATTTTAAGAAAATGTTCCAACATCTTCTTAGCTAAATATTATACTGAAAGATCAATATATCGATCACAAATGTGCAAAGATTTTCTGTCAAGCATCTCTTTTAAACAAGAGATTTCTATTAATTTTTAAAAAAGAATGATTCCAAAGAACTTTGCTCAACATAAAATATTCAAATAAAGTTTCTCACCCAGACTTGCTTTCTAAAAGATGAAAAATGTATATCTGTAAGATTTCACTGTGAAAAAAAATGTGGTTTGGAAATGTCACAATAGAGTGAAAGATAAAGATTGGCAGTCTGTTATTTTTTTCAAATTTCCTCATTATATCTCATTGAAATTTGAAGGTGTTTTAAATTCTCAAGAATCTGATCACTGCTATACCACTTGGGCTGTATGTCAGACCCTGAGAGGTGTCCCCTAACAGCACAGGGCTGTCATCACACAAGTCCCATCAGGGTACATGAGCAAAGTCTGATATGGGACTAAAGCTTAAAGAATACATGTTTTAATAGGAAGTCTGGTAAATTTTGCAAATGCTTGATCATACTAGAGATTATTTAAATGACATGATCTAGGAACCAAGAGAATATTAACCCAACTAAAGTTTTAATGTGAGAGAAATAAAGGTTTTTTCAATTCAAATTGCACTACCTCTCTGTACACATAGCTTACTGAAGAACTGGTTTTGATTACTGGCTAAAATTGACCTTTTCGGTGCATAATTAACCAGTGAACCATCCCATGGTGTTACCTGTCTATTAACAAAATAGAATGATGTGCAGTAAAAGAGTTACAAATGGGTGCTTACAGTAGGTTCAAACCTCTCCACCCTTACCATTCCTAGGACCCTAGACTATTGACTCAACTATCTTAATCACTTTTAAATCCCTGTCCATTGGTTTGTGAAGTAGCAATTTTAAGCATCTATATTATTATGTGATTATAACACTATGAGATAAAATATGCATCATAAATGTTAATTTTTATTAAGTTGCACTGATATGTGAAAATTTGGATGTATTAGAAAACATAGAGCTCAGGGTCTAATCCCACTCCCATTTACTATCTATGTATGAGATCTTAGTCACATGCTATCTGCACAAGTGTATTTTCTCATTTTTAAAATGAAAATACTATCTGTTCTGCTTGCATCTTAAGAGTATTGTGAAACATCATATAAAATAATATATATGGAAGTGCTTTATAGATTACAAAATAAACCATAAGATTTTTTTATTCACCTGTGGCAGAAGAAGAAAGACTTAAAATGCCAATTGAATAACCAAATGAAAGGGAGAAAAGTTCCAGGAACCTCTCCTTTCCAGACTTTTCTGTCAATCATGCAAAAAAGGTTTAGGTCACTGTAAAAGCTTTTCAAAATGCTGCCTTAGAGCAGGAAACCAAGAAATATTTGATTATTGTTTCTTGTTTCATCCAAGAATATTTTTTAAACCAAGTTATAACTTGAAGAAAAAACAGACAACATATTTGTCTGATAGCTGGATGTTCCTCTTTCTGAAGCTTCAGAGTTGTTCTGACCTGTACTCAGAGACATAAACATAAAAGTAAGGTCTCTCTCCTCTTCTATTTCTGTATCTTTCCTCCTGATCAAAATCTATCTTTAAAAGGGAAATAAGCTGGGGAGATAGCTCAGTCAGTAGAGTGTTTGCCTTGTAAGCACAAGGCCCTGGGTTCGATCCTCAGCACCCAAAAAAAAAAAAAAAGGGACTTAAGAAGTGATAATGGCTACTGTGAATGCTGGAAGCATTAGAAATGTAATGAGGACAAGGCAGGGATGCCCTCTTTCACCACTTCTATTCAACATCGTCCTTGAGACTCTAGCCAGAGCAATCAGACAAAACAAAGAAATTAAAGGGATACGAATAGGAAAAGAAGAACTCAAACTATCCCTGTTCGCTGATGACATGATTATATATTTAGAGGAACCTGGAAATTCCACCAGAAAACTTTTAGAACTCATAAGTGAATTCAGTAAAGTAGCAGGTTACAAGATCAATGCTCATAAATCCAATGCATTTTTATACATAAGTGATGAATCTTCAGAAAGAGAAATTAGGAAAACTACCCCATTCACAATAGCATCGAAAAAAATAAAATACTTGGGAATCAATCTCACAAAAGAGGTGAAAGACCTCTACAATGAGAACTACAGAACACTAAAGAAAGAAATTCAAGAAAACCTTAGAAGATGGAAAGATCTCCCATGTTCCTGGATAGGCAGAATTAATATCGTCAAAATGGCTATACTACCTAAAGTTCTATACAGATTCAATGCAATTCCAATTAAAATCCCAATGATGTACCTCGCAGAAATAGAGCAAGCAATTATGAAATTCATCTGGAAGAATAAAAAACCTAGAATAGCTAAAGCAATCCTCAGTAGCAAGAGCGAAGCAGGGGGTATTGCAATACCAGATCCTCAACTCTACTACAAAGCAATAGTAACAAAAACGGCATGGTATTGGTACCAAAATAGACAGGTAGATCAATGGTACAGAATAGAGGACATGGACACAAACCCAAATAAATACAATTTTCTCATACTAGACAAAGGTTCCAACAATATGCAATGGAGAAAAGATAGCCTCTTCAACAAATGGTGCTGGGAAAACTGGAAAACTATATGCAATAGAATGAAACTAAACCCCTATCTCTCACCCTACACAAAACTCAACTCAAAATGGATCAAGGACCTCGGAATCAGACCAGAGACCCTGCATCTTATAGAAGAAAAAGTAGGTCCAAATCTTCAACTTGTTGGCTCAGGATCAGATTTCCTTAACAGGACTCCCATAGCACAAGAAATAAAAGCAAGAATAAACAACTGGGATAGATTCAAACTAAAAAGCTTTCTCTCAGCAAAGGAAACTATCAGAAATGTGAAGAGAGAGCCTACAGAGTGGGAGAATATCTTTGCCAACCATACCTCAGATAGAGCGCTAATTTCCAGAATCTATAAAGAACTCAAAAAACTCTACACGAAGAATACAAATAATCCAATCAACAAATGGGCTAAGGAAATGAACAGACACTTCACAGAAGAAGATCTACAAGCAATCACCAGATATATGAAAAAATGTTCAACATCCCTAGTAATAAGGGAAATGCAAATCAAAACTACCCTAAGATTTCATCTCACCCCAATTAGAATGGTGATTATCAAGAATACAAGCAACAATAGGTGTTGGCGAGGATGTGGTGAAAAAGGAACACATTGCTGGTGGGGTTGCAAATTAGTGCAACCACTCTGGAAAGCAGTGTGGAGATTCCTCAGAAAGCTTGGAATGGAAACACCATTTGACCCAGCTATCCCACTCCTTGGCCTATACCCAAAGGACTTAAAATCAGCATACTACAGAGATACAGCCACACCAATGTTCATTGCTGCTCAATTCACCATAGTCAGATTGTGGAACCAACCTAGATGCCCTTCAGTTGATGAATGGATAAAGAAACTGTGGCATATTTATACAATGGAATATTACTCCGCAATGAAGAATGATAAAATTATGGCATTTGTAGGCAAATGGTCGAAATTGGAGAATATCATGCTAAGTGAGATAAGCCAAGCTCAAAAAACTAAAGGACGAATGATCTCACTGATAAGCGGATGAGGACATATAATGGGGGGTGGGACGGGCTAGCATTAGGTTTAGGGTTAGGTTTAGAGTTAGGCTAAGGAGAGCAGTAAGAATGAAGGAAAGAAGGACTGTGTAGAGGGAAAAGAGGGGTGGGAGGGGTGGGAGGGGTGGGAGGGGTGGGGGGGAGGGGAAAAATATAATAAACATCATTACCCTATGTAAACGTAAAAAAAATAAATAAATAAATAAAAAAAGAAATGTAATGAGGCATAATGAAGAACAACAATTTTCATTGTTATTATTTTCATTGCTGTGATTGTTAGCGAACTAGACAAAGATGACAATTTTCGAAATGTTAAATAAGAAAGGTATGAAAAACAAAGAAAACGATCATACTGCTTCATGTCTGGCAACAAAGTATAGTGGTTTGCAGTGCTGGTTTTAGATTCAGATACATTTGGATTCACATCACTCCTTTCCAGGGTGGATTCAGTTTCACCAATATTTAATCCCGAATCTGTCCATCAGAAAAAACTTATGCTAGAAGATTGCAGTACCATTATTCAGTTTCCTAATATGTATACCAGGAAAAAATAATGCTAGAATATTGGAGTGGTGTGAAATTTAAATCAGATGTGACATTATGTGAATGCTTAGCACTGTGCCAGGAACAAATTGGGTGCCTTATAACACTGATGCTAGTACAATTAAGGTGAGAATGATGATAAATCAGGAAATGTTTTAGTCCCTATATTAGTTTCCAATATCTACCATAACAAATTGCCACAAACTCTGTAGCTTAAAATAACAGAAATTTATTCTTGCACAGTTCTGGAGATTAGAAATCTTAAATCAAGGTGATGGTAGGGTCTCTTTCTGAACCTGTCCCATGCCTTCCTCTTGGAACACCAAGAATCCTAGGTGTTCCTTGACTCGTTAACTTACATGATCAGTCTCTACCCCTGCTGTCACATGTTTTGTCTGTGTCTGTCTTTTCTTATTGTATAAGGAGAGTCATTTTAGATTAAAGACCCTTCCTACTCCAGTATGGTCTCATCTTAACCCAGTTACATCTGCAAAGGCCCTATTGTCAAATAAGAGCATATTAATAGGTGCCAAGGATCAGGACTGACACATATTTTGGTGGTAGGGAGGACACGATTCAACCTGCAACAGTTTCTAAGAAAGAAGATGGAAATGAAGGATATATATATAGTTAGGCTTCTCCCTCAGTCTCATCCTAAACCATAGACTGTATTGCATATGATTCTGGAAATTTCTTAACCAAAGCTAGGTTAAATATTGAAAATCATTCATAATAAAGCACAATATAATAGAAAGTGGAAGATTTGACTAATAAGGCAATTTAACTAGTGTAATTAGAGTGGACCAAGCAAATCTCTACAGAAAAAGTGAGAGAAGTTTGGTTTGGTCTGAAAAATAGGAGAGTGAAATGTTATTCGAAAGGAATTAAGAATAGCAAATACAAAGGAATTAAGTAGAACAATGATTTAGGAAGAGTATCAGGAGATTGGTAAATTGGACATTTCTAATGATGGTCAGACAGAGGAAGTGGCCAGAGTACCATTTTTTTAGCCATTGAGAATGGGAAACATGGCATAGGAATTCATTATGGCAAACAGGCTAAAGACATTTATCAACCCCTTACATTTACAGAACACATTTATATAAAAGGGAATCCAAATACTATATAACTGAGTCTTTTCCACCCCTGTCATCCAGGTGTGGGGCTCTATGGTGCTTCCATCTTCAGGATGAAGAACTGGAATAAATATAGTACAATAGGGTGAAAAACTCTTACCTTCCTCATGTCGCTGTCTTCTGGACTTCACCAGAACACTAGCTCCATATCCTGGTTCCATCACTCTCACATCATCCTAAGAAGAGAGGTGATAATAATATCTACTCAATTGGTTGTTCTGGAAAATGAATGAGTAATCCCACATAAAAAACACTTACAGGAGCAACAGGCACATGGTGATTCCTCCATAAATCACACCTACCTTAATAGGCTGTGATCTTCATGTTCAAAGTCTATCATGGTTTTCCTTATTGTGACCAAATAGCCATTTCTTTTATGTATCAATCAAACAACATGTCAACCAACAGAACTACCAGGTGTCCAGCCCAGGGCTAGAAGTTTTTTTAATTTTTTAATTAAAAATGTTTTTTTAATTTTTTAATCTTATTTGTTCTAATTAGTTGTACCTGACAGTAGAATGTATTCATATATTTTGATAGATCATGCATAAATAGAGTATAATCTCTCATTTTCTGATTGTATGTATTGCAGGATCACATTAGTCATGCAGTCAAACATGCACATGAGGTAATAATATCTGTTTTACTCTACTAATAAGTACAAAGAAACTTCTTTTTTTTTAAGTGAGATATTGATGATATGGTTTGAATGCTTTCTCCCAAAAGTTCAAGCATCAGAAACTGTCTCCAAATTCATATGTTAATGGTATTTGGAGGTGGGGCTTTGGGGAGGTAATTAGGATTAGATGAGGTCACAAAGATAGGACTCCTATGACAGCATTAGCAGCTTGACAGTAAAGCAAGGGACTAGTGCTGGCTTTTTCTGTCTATGTGCCCTCCACCATGCTGTGATGCACCAGATGCCAGCACCATGTCTTTGGGCTTCCCAGCCTCCAGAACTGTGAGCCAAATAAAGTTATATTCTTTGTGAATTATCCAGTCTCAGTTATTTTATTATAATAACAGAAAACAAACTCATGTAATTAACAATAATTATATATAAGGTGTAAAATCTGATGACTTCATATACATACACATTGTGAAATAGTCATCAGAATCAAGTTAATTAACAATGAACCTTCTCCATCTCAGAAAAGTTCATGATCATTCCTACCTGGCTGCCCTACCAGTCATCAGTCTAAATTTAACTATTCTTGCTTATGCTTCAACATAACCTTAAAGCATGTTTCCTTTCTGTTGGAAACTTATTCACCTCTTTTCAACAAAGCAATGTGAGAAATCTTTTGTAAACAATTTTCCTGAGATAATTCAGTTGGAGGTCCACTCAGAGGATCTGAACTCATTAAGGCAAAGCCAACTAACTGTCTACCACTTGGATACCTCCAGAGACTGATCATTCCGTGGTGCACTGAGTACACACATGTTATAAGGTATATAGGATTACACACCATGAAAGCTGTCAATAACAAGATGGAATCACTTGTGCCAAGCCCAAACAAAATAGAGTTAGGAAGTTAAAAAGGGAGGGCCTGCATACACACACATGCCCATGATAAAAACTATTCTCAAGATTCTCGGAAGGGCTCTTATACATGTATGCCTGTAACCAAATGTTGCCAAAGACTTTCATAAGATCAATTAGACAATGCACAAGAACACTTGTCTTATACAGTTCCCACTAATAAACTGACATCCTCAAGTTCTGCCATAAACCCATGTAACAAATTATATGTGCTTCTTTCTTTTACCTTTTAAAAACTTCCTCTTAACCACCTTGATATGTCTATGATACATAATAGTATGTATATACAGTCCAGATTATAACCTCTGCTACTTCTGAACAAACCCAGTATTCCTTAGACAGTCTCTCTCTGTGTCATTTAGTTTTTGTAACACCTGGAAAGAAGTATAAGGGAAAGCACACTATTCCTCTAGAGAAAAAACACTACATCAGGGATAACAAATCTTATTTTTATGTATGACCTCAATTATAGTACTAAGTAGCACAAGCTTTAGATTTGATTCTGAATTTTCCACAATTAATGCTTTTTGACCTTGAGCAAATTACTGACTCTTTCATAGTCACCACTTCCTCAAATGAAAAGGAGATGATATAATTGTGACTTTTATAATAGTGTCCTTTAAAATACTTACACTAAACAGAAGAGGAGGGGATTGTTTTCCAGCAATTCTGACCTAAACATGAAAAAAATATATTAAATGGTAGAGAAATTGAGACTGAGACAATTTCCTGGAAACAAAACTTACTTTCTACTTCTGCCTTCTTCCCTATTTATGGAAAAAAGGGGTAAATCTGAATAAAATCAGGAGCTCTTCTCTGACTTTTAACACTTTCCAACAAGCAAAATTCCTTGTAAGAACTCATTCAACTATCATGAATACATTGGCTTTACATTTTTTTCTCAAATTCTTGAGAAACAATAACATGAATTTGGTTGCATAAAATAGCTGTGATCACTTTGAATGAAACTAGAAATAGAACAATACAGTTAATTCTATTCTCTGTATAGAATAATGAAAGTCTGCTGACTTCTGAAATGCTGCAGAGTGACTTGTACTTAATACCAATTGGACTGAACTAAATATATTTCAGCAAAGCACACCAAAAAAAGATTAATATTTCCTTGAATTTTCTAAGTCCCCTGAGATTTTTCTAAATGACTACAATGCTTTACCATTTTTAAAGTTTTGCAATTTAAAAGATAGATTTATTAAGCAAATACTGTTTTCCTCATCTTTTTTCCACATTTTTCACTTTCCTTTCCAAATCTAATTCATTTTGAGAACATAGAATATATCTTTACATATTTTTTAAAGATGAAAAATCATAAACTAGTACATATGTATCCATATATATCCACATATATCCACGTGCACATTTATATGCCCTCAATTAGATCATATAATTATATTTAGTGGTGAGACACCCCGACACTGGCAAATGAAGTCATGCCAACCCCCAATTTTTTTCTTAATTTTTTCAAACTTATTAGTGGACATGATGAATAAAAGACGACATAGTGCTGAAATTTTAATGAAAAACGGTATTTTCTGTCCCAAGTGTGCTGACCAAAAGTGATTTTTTTTCTGTAATTTATCTCCAAACTTCCAAATACTATGCTTTTATTATTATTATTATTTGATTTGTTAATTTTAGATATCATTAACTGATGGAGATTAGTTTTCTTATTCCTAAATCCTCTGTCCTTTCTCTCCCTACAAAACTGTACAGAGTTATTGGTTAAGGGACCATTATAATTAAACATTTTTCTTCCAAGCAATGTAGTCTGAATATTTTATGTATCTTGTAGTCTCCCAGATTTTGTTTTCTTAAGTTTCTTTCTTTTTTTCTGTTGTTTTTCCCCCTTCACCTCCTCTTTCACCCACTCTTTCTTTTTGGTTTTGTTTTGTTTTGTTTCTTACTTTTAACATATAAGTCTGTCCAACCACACCAACACACCTGCTACTATTGTGTTGACTACTTATTTTTCTTGGAAACACACCTCCTGGGATTCCCTACCTGTTATAGTTTGGGTGTGAGGTGTTCCCCAAAAGCTTATGTGTGAGACAGTGCAAGAAGGTTTAGAGGAGAAATGATTGGGTTATGAGAGCTCACCCCCATCAGTGAATTGGTCCCCTGATGGGATTAACTGAGTGGAAACTGAAGGTGGGTAGGTGTGGCTAGGGGAGGTGGGTTATTGGGGGCATGGCTTTGGGGTGTATATTTTGTATCTGGTGAGTGGAGTCTCTCTCTGCTTCCTGATTGAGCTGCCTCCCTCCACCACATTCTTCTGCCATGATGTTCAGCCTCACCTTGAGTCCCTAGGAACGAAGACTGCTGTCTATGGATTGAGACCTTCAGAACCGTGAACCCCCAAATAAACTTTTCCTCCTCTACAATTGTTCTTGTCAGGTCTTTTAGTCACCGTAGCAAAAAAAGCTGACTAAAACACTATCCTTTATTCTACACAAGGTTTTGGGTCATTAAGTTTGATGCATAGTTACCTTCCTGGGACTTTCTTTCATCTCCCTTGTGGATTTGATTCATTGTTTTCTGGATTTTTTTTTCTCTTCCTCTCTTGATTTATTTATTGTTCAGCAGTACACCCACAAATAGTTTCCTAAGAAAGAGCACTTGGAACTTAAATTTGAGTATTTGCCTCCCTAAAAACATCTCTCACACCTTATTAATTGCCTGGATTGTTGAAGAATTCCAAGTAAAATATTATTTCCCTTGTATTGTGAATGCTTTGCTCCATGATTCATAGCATGTAGTTGTAAATACTAAAACATCAGATGCACTCTCATTCTGTCTTTTCTAGTCAAACTCTTTTACCTCCATTGAAGTTTTAGTCATTGCTTTAAAATTCCAATTAAGTTCCTTGGTGCACTTTTTAAAAAATTATTCTGATAAGTACTTGTGTGCACCGTCTCACGGTTCAAATTTTTTTGCTCTGTTACTACTCTGAAATGACCTTTCCCTTTATTTTGCCATTTCTGAAACTCATTTTAGACCTCTTGGATTTATTCTCACAGATTATTTTGTCCTTCATTTCTTCCTTTGTACTGTACTGACTGGGTTAGCCCACATTCTAAACACTTCTGAAATTTCTAGTCAAATTTTCAATATCCCTTTCTTTCCATTGAATTATCATTTTCCAGTTTTAATAATATCATATCTTTATTTTGAGGGTTTTGTATTCATTGCTGTTGCTCCTATTCTCTTCTGATCGTGCTTATCTTTGAGTAATTCATGTTTGTTTTTGTTTGTTCACCTAGATTTCTTTTATCTGAAGCATTCCCCAAATATTTCATAATCTTAGGTTGTCTATTCACATAAGTGAATGGAAGCTCTGTGCACTTGAGCAGGGCTTCATTTTAGGATGAGGCATGTGGTTGGGGAAGAGGGGTGTTGCTGGCTATTTTAATAAAGAATCTCTCCTAAAGGCAGTTTGTAAAGATTTTGTTTTCTTCCTGCCCCGGGTTCATGCATTGATGAAAAGGAATTCTCCAAATCCTCTGTGTGAGTAATGTGGTATAGGCGGTCGGGGGATTTCAGGTGCAATTGATGACTGACAATGTTCAACAACCCATTAAGATACTGCATGTGCATCTGTTGGAGATCATCATAATGACCTGATTTGGTAAAATAAGGTATTTTACAACCATTTGCTGAACATTGTCATGATAAGTATGCAAGAATCTAATGTGAATGGTAGCTCCTATCTGGACAATACACATCTGGATCAACATACTTGACAGTCTCACTGCTGGTATTTTGGATTTGGGGCTTCCGACAGGGGAGGAGGCAGTGGGTACAGACCTTCAGTTAATTTTGCATTTTAAACCCACACCCACTGCTTTCCTTTGATAAATCTCCAGATCCCACACCTCTGCTATCCAAATTTCCTAGGGAAGTAAGTTTTGCTCTCCTAACTAGAGAGTAGAAACCCAGTGCTATTGTTCTGATGGCCCAAGCGGGGGGAGATGGGAAGGATGATATGACTATTTTACTTTCTGATTTTCAGTCAAATACTCTGATGTTAACCACAAGATCTCCACTGCCTCCAGTTTCTAAATCCCAAGTCTCTTGACTTTGGGGGAATAATTTTAATTCTTTAAATAGTACATGTCCCTGCATAAATTTCAGGTTGTGGTCCTCTCTCCACAGTGATACTTGTTATGATTTGGTTCTGAAAAGTCCCTCATAAAGCTTTCGTGATGGGTTGGGTATGTAGCTTAGTTAGTAGAGTGCTTGCCTTGCAAGCACAAGGCCCTGGGTTCAATCCCCAGCACCGAGGAAAAAAAAAAAAAAAAAACTCTTGTGCTGACAGCATGCTCCCCAGTGCAGTAAGGTTTGGAGGTGGGGCTTTCAGAAAATGATTAGGTCATAAGGGGGCTCACTTCATCAGTGGATTGATCCATCCAATGGATTAATCCATAGACAGCTAAATAGACTACTGGGATGCGGGACCTAATTGGAGAGTCTAGGTCACTGGGGGCATGCCCTGGAAGGGTTTATCTTTCCCAGATCCTTCCTTTCTCTTTGTTTCCCAGCTGCCATGAGCTAAGATTTCCTCCACTACACATTTCCACCATGATGTTTTGCCACTCCACAGGCAAGATCAATGGAGTCAGCCAACCATGGACTGAGACCTCTGAAACTGTGATCCCAAAGTAAACTTTTCCTCCTCTAAGTTGTTCTTGTCAGGTATTTTGGTCACAGTGACACAAAGCTGACTAACACAATACTCCTCCACTTTATATCAGTCCAAAAATTGTTAAAATATCTTTATGACTTCCTTCTCCTGTTCTATTTGTCTTATGGGGTTTTTCTTCTTCTTTTACTATCATATCAGTGAGGGCTGAGAAGAGCAAAAAGAGATAAACATGTGATCAGTGTACCTTCTTAAAACACAAGATCACCCATGACTTTTATAAGAGTAGTTAATAGCAGAATAAATCCACAGATAGTGAAAGCAAGAACAATAGCAAGCCTATGACCATTTACTGAGTACATGTTGCAAGCCATGCCCACCATACACAAGATCTCATCTGGTCATCACGTGACTGAAGAAAATGTGAGGTACACATTCTTATTTATATTTTAAGGTGAAAAAGCTAGGGTTACAGAATAGCAAACTGTAAAAAGATAGCAAAGGGTAAACAGAAATTTATGTATAGGTCTCTCAAACCCCAAGTTTGATACATATTCTGCTAAATCCCACTGACTCTTCTTTCAGGAATATTCTGATATTAGTATAAACAATCCAAATTTTGTGTCCATTTTTAATACTTTAAAATAAAAGCTGAAATTTTGAAATCTGATCATGAGATACTGAATAAGCCATGTTAAAAAATAATAAAATCCTGCAAAATGACCCCAAAAATCTATTTCAACTTTTTCCCTATACTACGAAAGAAAAATAAGACCGAATGATTTTTAGCTAAAAGTTTGAAACAGTGTTTTCAGTTTACTGTTTCATAATAACAAGAAAACTCAATTATCCAGAACACTTAACTAACCAAGAGCCCTGATATAAAGGTCTAGCTGTAATTTTATAGTTTGTAATTCTTTAAAAGCATGATTGAACATTCAAGTAAAAAATTATATTAGCTGACATAAAACATGAACAAGTAATTTGAGTTTTGGTAATCATTCCAGAAGGCTTTTCTTTTTCCTCAATTCCAATGCTAACATGACAAGTTTTCAAAACCTTCTAGATAATGATGATTCCTACTATAATCAGCAGTATCATAGAGTAATATAACTACTCTATGTGTAACTCCCTTCTGATAATTTTTTTTTATTGTAAACAAATGGCATACATGTTGTTTCTCTGTTTGTACATGGCGTAAAGGCGTACCATTTGTGTAATCATGAATTTACATAGGGTAATGTTTGATTCATTCTGTTATTTTTTCCCTTCCCCCCCCACCCTCCCACCCCTCTTTTCCCTCTATACAGTCCTTCCTTCCTCCATTCTTGCCCCCCTCCCTAACCCTAACTCTAACCCTAACACTAACCGCTCCCACCCCCCATTATGTGTCATCATCCACTTATTAGCGATATCATTCGTCCTTTGTTTTTTTGAGATTGGCTTATCTCACTTAGCATGATATTCTCCAATTTCATCCATTTGCCTGCAAATGCCATAATTTTATCATTCTTTATGGCTGAGTAATATTCCATTGTATATATATACCACAGTTTCTTTATCCATTCATCAATTGAAGGACATCTAGGTTGGTTCCACAATCTAGCTATTGTGAATTGAGCAGCTATGAACATTGATGTGGCTGTATCTCTGCAGTATGCTAATTTTAAGTCCTTTGGGTATAGGCCAAGGAGTGGGATAGCTGGGTCAAATGGTGGTTCCATTCCAAGTTTTCTAAGGAATCTCCACACTGTTTTCCAGAGTGGCTGCACTAATTTGCAGCCCCACCAGCAATGTATGAGTGTACCTTTCTCCCCACATCCTCACCAACACCTGTTGTTGCTTGTATTCTTGATAATCACCATTCTAATTGGGGTGAGATGGAACCTTAGGGTGGTTTTGATTTGCATTTCTCTTATTACTAGAGATGTTGAACATTTTTCCATATGTTTGTTGATTGCTTGTAGATCTTCTTCTGTGAAGTGTCTGTTCATTTCCTTAGCCCATTTGCCGATTGGGTTATTTGCATTCTTGGTGTAGAGTTTTTTGAGTTATTTATAGATTCTGGAGATTAGTGCTCTATCTGAAGTAAGAGTGGCAAAGATTTTCTCCCACTCTGTAGGTTCTTTCTTCACATTGCTGATAGTTTCCTTTGCTGAGAGAAAGCTTTTTAGTTTGAATCTATCCCAGTTATTAATTCTTGCTTTTATTTCTTGTGCTATGGGAGTCCTGTTGAGGAAGTCTGGTCCTAAGCCGACATGTTGAAGATCTGGACCTACTTTTTCTTCTATAATCTACAGGGTCTCTGGTCTGATTCCGAGGTCCTTGATCCATTTTGAGTTGAGTTTTGTGCATGGTGAGAGATATGGGTTTAGTTTCATTCTGTTGCATATGGATTTCCAATTCTCCCAGCACCATTTGTTGAAGAGGCTATCTTTTCTCCATTGCATATTTTTGGCCCCTTTGTCTAGTATGAGAAAATTGTATTTATTTGGGTTTGTGTCCATGTCCTCTATTCTGTACCATTGATCTACCTGTCTATTTTGGTACCAATACCATGCTGTTTTTGTTACTATTGCTTTGGAGTAGAGTTGAAGATCTGGTATTGCGATACCCCCTGCTTCACTCTTTCAAAAATATGGAATGCTTCACGAATTTGTGTGTCATCTTTGCGCAGTGGCCATGCTAATCTTCTCTGTATCGTTCCAATTTTAGTATATGCACTGCCGAAGCAAGCACCCTTCTGATAAATTTTTGTCAGTGAATTTTGCAGTCTATTGAATCTATTCTTTTTTGCATAGTTCCTAAGGCAAAGGCATTATGCCACCATCCTAACATCTGTCTAGAACAATTCCTGACACATACTAAGTGCTCAATAAATGTTTTCAGGCAAATAATGGATTTCAGAACATATACTAGCCAGAGAATTAACAGATATTTTTCAAAACTTCATAGATATCTAGAACCTCCAGTCAACCAATGTTTAATTTCAACAGACTTTTTTAGTGAGAATAATAAGCCTACAAATTAATACAAAATTAATACAAAAGAAAGAGGAGAAGACCTAGGAGTGATGGGATACATTTTATAGTTCATCAAAATGAGCATCTTCGCCTTCTGTCCTAAAGTGATCAAATGTACCACCTACTATGGAAAATGAATAGCTTTCTTATGCTCACAAAGGCTAATCTTAAGGAGGCCACAGGAAAGGTGACTACCAAATTGAACCTGAAATGAGCATTAGTGTTTTATACATTATGCATTTGCAGATGAAGTTGTCAGAGAGATAGAAATAATGAAGTTGGGAACCTCATAAAGAAACCTATAACATAATTTAACTTTCTCCACTTTACAAACAAGGAAACCAAACCAGGAGAGGTTAAGTAGCTTCAGGTCACAGAGCTAATAAGTGGCACACTCTGGATTTCATGACAGGAAGTGAAGGATATAGAAAATGACGACCCCCCAAAAGTGTCTGACCTAGAGGAAGAGGGAAGAGGAAGGCAATCAGTAATTCTCTCCCAGTAAATCCTTTCCCAGTTACAATGGGCCTCGGGGGAGGGGCGGGGGGTACAAACTTTCATCCCCAGCATTCCAAAACCGTGTTGTTTATTTTTGCTTACAGGAAGACTCACTCTGTTAACTCTAAAGTCTGTCAGCTCATATGGCTGAAGCTCAAGGTGCCCCAGAGGATGGTGGGAGATACTGAAAAAAGTGGGGTGGAATGAAAGATAGCTTGGACTTCAGATTTATAGTTAATTCCACATGAAAGGGCTAGCTCAGGAGAAATTCTTGAAGAAGAGGTAAGCCACAGGACACATTGAGTCACCAGCTCCCTGCATCATTAATAAGGTGAACAGGAGTATGCTCCATTGGTTGGGTCAAATCCAGATTGTTTCCCTTAATTTCTGGAACCCTTAACTTTCTCTTTTTCCTGGATGGATAATAGAAGCCTAGAAGATTACAGTGTGATAGAACTGAAAAATTAAGGCTGGTTTCTGTTTAAAATGCATAAGGCTTCAGGAGAACATTACTTTCACCCTAACAACTAGGAAAAAGTCACGTAATGTACAAAGACATAATTTTTCTTGAGCCCATGAGAGAGCTGAGGTTACCAAGCATCGTGTGAAATACAAAGGGTAACAAGCTCCACTGAGGATAAACAAGATGCATGACTGCTTCACCTTTGGCAGGTCACGGGAGGAAGTATTAAACACCATAAAAGAAGGTAAGGGAAGGCGCAGCCCAAACTGTAGTGAGTTCTGAAAGACCAAATGTGGACTAAAAGGGACATGTTTAGAATCACTGGAAACTCCACACACAGGGGAATCCGCTCTTTTCTACACCCTCCCCACTGGACACTAACCAAAAGAATAAAAGTTGGGGACCAGCAGGAGCCCCACCATCTCACCTACCACCATGAAACCTCCTACTTCACACGACCCGTCTCAGAGAAGCATAACTTTTAGTGACATTGTGAAGGGCAGGAAACAGTCCCATCCCAAGTTTCCAGAAAAACTCACTGTTTCTCATAAAGGGGGAAATGTGGAAGATCTACTGAAAGAAATAGCCAATTTCAAAGTCTTTGTAGAAAAAGCAGTAAGAATCACACTGCTCCTAACATATTCAAGCATCAAAGTCTAAAGACCCTTCATCAATTTCTGAAAACTCTACTCCAAATACCTGTAGCTCTTCTCAGACCTCAATTACTTCTGATTATTTATTGAAGAACAGTTTGTGGAAATATTAATGGAAAACAAGCATTCCTTGATATTTAGATATAAACATGTCAAATAAATTGCAGTCTTACGTGTGTTCATTTCTGGTTAAAGATAAAGTGAGACATGAATTTGTGAAATAGCCAAACAGAGAAGGCATTCACCTGCAGTGAGATGATATTTAATCGAAATTCCCTTATTATTTATTTAATCTAAATTCCCTTATTGTGCATCCAAGTCACAACATCCAACCTGGAGAGAGAAGAACATTAAGTTGTTTGTCTTCACTGGCCACCAATGCCAGCATGTCCCCCTGCTTTGAGGAAGGGCATTCAGTGAAGGCTTTTCTGTGATGAACCTAAAAACTTGGAATTTCCCTAAATAGTCTTGTCTCCATTGATGTGGTTGTAAACATCAAGCTGATAAATTAGTATTCCATTTAAATGTGGATTCATACAATAGTAAGTACATATTGTTATTCATAATGAGAACTCACCCACATAGTAATTCTCAATGAGCACAAGAAAATATAAATTTTTGAGATGTGTAAAATGAATCCTGTTTGTGCCTAGTCTTCAGAATTATGAATAGCTCTCAATCTAAATCAACAGCTAATTCATTGAATGACCTGCAGCTAATGTCTGATTAATGACCCTTAATTACCAGGAAGCACTTTAAAAATATGAAGAACTGTATAAATGTTAAGGGTATTATCTTCGAAAGTCTCTCCAGTGCTTTCTCACAGGCAGGGCAAACAGCTCTTTGTTCCCATCTGCCTTTGTTTTTATTTTCTCTCACCATGAGCAACTCATTCTCTCTTGTAATCTTATTTTCTTATTTTTTCAACTCAGAACTAATTCCATCTAGGGCCAGAGAAGTGTATGCTATCTCCGCACTCTGCACCACAGGGGACTGTTTTGACAGCTTTCCAAACCATGGGTTGTGCTTAAGAAAAATACATAAAACACATAATTCATTAGAAAAAGCAAGAGATTACCCACAAATGGTATTATTTGCCAACAGGTAGTCAACCACCTTCTCTCTCCTGGTGGAAACCATATGAGATGCCGCATAAAGAGGAAAAGTCAAAATTATAAACAAGGCAAAAATAAGTTGCAAATTCTAAATATAAAATTCAATATTCTAAATTACAAGAATATGAATGTGGCTGTCTAAGGTGAGTTCTTGCCCTGCATGTCACCCTGTACAGCAGATGTTAGCTGCCCCTCTCTACCCTCACCTGTGACCTCTGTTTTGCTCAACATTGACCCAAAGAGAGAGAGCTTTTCAAACTTCCTCAGAAGAATCCATTATGCTGCCCTAGAAATGAGTGAGAAATGTGAATTTCACTGATGATTATTCTTTTGGGGAGTCTAAAGGTAGAAACTGAGAAAAGGGAGCTGGCAGAGCACAGACAACAACCAACTTGAAATTCACAGAGCACATCTCTGTTCCCCCAAGCCTCCTACAACTGTGCTGCCACTGTAGCTTCCTCTCTGAAAGCTCCCTCCTTTTGCACTTGCCTTATGGACTCCTTTCCTTTCTCCCTGTTCTCCACACCCTCCCCATCCCCATTCATCTCCAAAGCCACACAAATATTCCCTCTGGCCTTCCATATTGTAGTTAAGACCATCTTTCACTAACTGGGCATGCCTACTGGGTCTCACTCTCCATCCCAAACAATTTATTGACTTTCTTTTTCCAAAAGACAGTGCTCTCTCCTAGAGAAATTCTGGAAATAAACCTTTCTTTATCTTACTGAACTTTTACTTTTTAACCTAGACTATCTTGGGTATAGGTCAATATGTTCTAGCTAGGCTAAAGAAAAATGAACACTACAATATAATGTTTTTTAAGAGACTTTATTTCTGCTTTGAACATCCCCACTATTATTCATTTTTTCCCTTTCCTAATCCCTGAAATTTCCTAGTAGGATGGGAAAATAACTACTACGGAATAAAATCCAGGCTTAGTTAAACAGCAAGTGAAGCTGGGAGCCACTTCAAAATCCAGTCCTTGCCTTCTAAAGTGTCTGTTTTAAAGACATGCTTTCCATCTGTGGACTTTCAAGGATAGTGCTATAATGTTGGTTTCAGGGAATCATTTTGGAAGAGTACTACTCTGTGAATCAAGTGCTGGGTCTTATTACCAAATTGTTATTCAAGCATTCTGGTGGGCAGCATGAATCACTTTTATTTGATAGTTTTCAGACCAGATGGGAAATAACCCACAAGTCCTTTATTTCCACTTGTGCATTGCTCCACTTAGCCTCAATTATGGATCCTCAGTTGGCCCCAGTGTTACACACACACACACACACACACACACACACACACACACGCCTAGAAAACCCAGCATGTGGCATGCATTCATGGCCAGCTCAGAGCCAGTAAGATCTACAGAATTTGACCCTGGCTTCCTCCATTTCTTCAGCTGGGTTCTCTCCACTGCTCCCAGCCATACCTCCAACTATGCAGAAGTTTCTAAATCCCTCCACTTCTCAATTTTCTTATCCACTTAGTAGACAGTACTATTACATTCATAGGTGTGTTAGTCCAAAATGCCCAACAAAACAACTTAAAGAAGGAAAAGTTTAGTTTAGCTTACAGTTCCAGAGGTTGAGTTCATGGTAAACCTGAATCCATTGTTCTGGGTCCAAGATGAGGCAGAACATCATGTGGAAGACCATGGTAGAAAACTACTCCATTCATGGCAACCAGGAAGCAGAGAGAGAGAGAGAGAGAGAGAGAGAGAGAGAGAGAGAGAGAGAGGGAGGGAGAAAAGAGGGGAGGAGCCACACAGGGAAGTTATACCCTTCCAGGTCATGTCCCCAGTCCATTCAAACTAGGGTGGACTAAATAGGCTGCATCTCTCATAATCTAATTATTTCACCTGCAAACATTCTTGCACTAACACTAGAGCTTTGGGGACAAAATAATAATAGGGTTATATTAAAAATTAAAATGTCACAATGTATGTAAAAACACAGATTCCCACCACCACTAGAACTCAATAAATACAAAATGTTATTACTGTTGTGGTTGATATCAACTGAATCCTCCCAGACCAAATTACAGAGTAAAAGAAACTATGGAGGAGTCTATTCCACCAACTCTCCTGCTAATCCATGCCCTGAGAAAGCAATGGCTATGTCTCCACCCTCACTCTCTCCTCCTCACCTGTATCAATAAAAGTAAACTACTTAGCCTATCACCTCTGAAGAATGACTGCCCCTGCTATAAGTTTAGAGAATTACAGATAACCCATGAGCACTACAGCCCTTAACTTCTCCCACCTAGTTCTAAACCAATGGGTAACATACTAAGCCAGGAAGAAGCTAGTTTCAGATAAAATTCTGTAAGGTGACGAGTTTAGTTTCCCTAGTTTAACCCACTCAGTTTCTTGTTGGCATCCAAGACCCTGGTGTCTATGTAACCAAACCAGGACAGATTCCTTTAATTCAAGTATTCTAAAAGTTGACTTGTTATAATCTACATCTCTGATTTGTTCATTTTCCTATTTATAGTTATAAAACACAAAATTCACAAGGCATGCAGATTTTTATTTTAGTTAATAATTTCTCCTCAGTATAAATTTGAATATAATTCTCAAAACACTATTTTTTTTAAATTTATTTATTTATTTTTTTATTGTATACAAATGGGATACATGTTGTTTCTCTATTTGTACATAGAGTCAAGGCATACCATTTGTGTAATCATACATTTACATAGGGCAATGATGTTTATTTTTTCCCTTCCCCCCACCCCTCCCACCCCTCTTTTCCCTCTATACAGTCCTTCTTTCCTTCATTCTTACCGCTCTCCTTATCCCTAACCCTAAACCTAACCCTTAACCTAATGCTAACCCCTCCCACCCCCCATTATATGTCCTCATCCGCTTATCAGCAAGATCATTCGTCCTTTAGTTTTTTGAGATTGGCTTATCTCACTTAGCATGATATTCTCCAATTTCGACCATTTGCCTACAAATGCCATAATTTTATCATTCTTCATTGTGGAGTAATATTCCATTGTATATATATGCCACAGTTTCTTTATCCATTCATCAACTGAAGGGCATCTAGGTTGGTTCCACAATCTGGCTATGGTGAATTGAGCAGCAATGAACATTGATGTGGCTGTATCTCTGTAGTATGCTGATTTTAAGTCCTTTGGGTATAGGCCAAGGAGTGGGATAGCTGGGTCAAATGGTGTTTCCATTCCAAGCTTTCTGAGGAATCTCCACACTGCTTTCCAGAGTGGCTGCACTAATTTGCAACCCCACCAGCAATGTATGAGTGTTCCTTTTTCACCACATCCTCGCCAACACCTATTATTGCTTGTATTCTTGATAATCGCCATTCTAATTGGGGTGAGATGAAATCTTAGGGTAGTTTTGATTTGCATTTCCCTTATTACTAGGGATGTTGAACATTTTTTCATATATCTGTTGATTACTTGTACATCTTCTTCTGTGAAGTGTCTGTTCATTTCCTTAGCCCATTCAAAACACTATTTTTTAATCTGCTGCAAGCTGAATTCTTCTCTAATTTCTCACTCAGTTCTTGTCCTGTGCTAACCAGGTTGGGAATTTTTATTTTATTTTATTTTTAACCAGGGATTGAACCCAGGGACACTTAACCACTGAGCCACATCCCCAGTCCTTTTTTATATTTTATTTTGAGAAAGGGTCTCACTAAGTTGCTGAGGTTAGCTCTGAACCTACCATCCTCCTTTCTCAGCCTCCCAAACCACTGGATTACAGGCATGAGCCACTGCACACAGCAGGAATTTCATCTCTTAATCCCAGGCCTCACAGTCATTGTATAAACCTTGACTTGAAGTTCTGAGTATATGAATTGATTTCACCTGTCAATATAGTGGACTGCTGCAGACACTTGAGTGTGGATGTGAGTTCATCTCTCTTGACTAGCATATACCAAAGCCTGCTCAGGCCTCTTCTTATCAGGGAAACTGGTGCCTTCTTGGGGTTCTCCCCTTCTCTGAATAGACCAAGAACTCCAGGAAGTATAGAACTAAGAGATCAGTGCAGTTTCTTCACTCAAATGTGGACAGCCAGATAACCAACAGACTGTGGTCAATGCTTCTCTCTGGTCTCCTAAAGATTCATAAATTCACTTGAATCACCTTGATCTAGGAGGAAAGGTGATCCACTAATTGCAGAAGGCAGTTTCATCCACGTGTTCATTCAATGTCCACTGAGTGCTTCTAGCAAAGGGGATGCCCTTTGTCCCTTTGATGAGTGGGCAGCATTATTCCTACCCTCCTGGTATTGGTTCTCTGAAAATAAGCAGAGCCTTGACTTCTAGGCCTTAGTCACCAAAAAATAGCCAAGACAACACTTGTATGGAAAAGTCACCTTTGTTCTCATGTCCTTTGCTTCTGATGTTATTCTGGCACTTTTCTGAGACTACTTTTTGATTTGTTTAATTCAATTCATTTTTTATTTCTAGTTTTAAAAGAATAAGAACTCTTAAAAAATAAAACACAACAGCCTAATGCAATCTTATGTTATAACCCATGTCATTTGAAAAAGAAATCGTCAACTGTGGAGAAGCATTTGAAAGCTTCAAAGTCCTACAGGTACCCACTGGCCCATCTTATCAAGGCCTTTCAGTTTCACCCACATGGTATTATCACTCAGAGCTTGTTCTATCTCAGACTCCAGAAATAACAGTGGGAGACTGACAACATCTTCCTCAGGGGGCCTGAGGTAAAGAGGTGGCAGGGACTATCTGCAATCCCATGGCCCAGTTAGAATGTAATTTCATGCCCATGTGGCTTCCAATTCAGAATCTAATTTTATTCAAACAACCAATCGGCACTGCTAAGCAGAGCAATGGTGTGAAGGGTAATTACAGTGAAAGGCAGCAGCTCACCATGGGCTCTGGAAGCTCAGGAAAATTGGGGACAGCTTTGCTCACCTGCTGAAGCACAACCTTGCTCCTGGGGAAAATGGCAAGGAACGTGGCAGGGGTCAGTGAGGTTGGTCAGTGCTAGGAGCGACTTTCCATACCTGTGACTCCACAGCTTGGGAGGCCAGACTGGGGAAGGACTTTGAGGCTTTCCTGTTGGCTGCTCCAGCCCTGTGTTCTTCTCTGCGGGAGCCAAAAAAGCAGCAAAGAACCTGCCCAGCAGAAAGCAGGCATTGTGAATGCACCTATTTTGCCAGTTCAGCACAGCAACATGACTGGAAATAAATATATTTGGCAAACAGTATAACAGCTGTGGTTACCACATAGGGACATAGTGGTGCTTGAGCAACACGAATAATTTACTTGGACTACAAAAATCAAGAGTTGTAACTGCAAAGAGACCGGTTGTTTGATAATGGATAGTGGTGGCAAATGAGGTGAACTGAACAGCTCATCTTTATAGTACAGGATAAGGGTTTTTATTTCCTGAGAAGCTTTGAGGAAATGGAACATCAGGAAAGCCAAGGGCTTTGCTCTCTGCCCATATCCAGATGGGGTACTTGCCAGCAGACACCTGGACCCTGGGCAGAGGTACAGGGAGGAGATTAAAGGCCTCTGTCTCTAAATCCAGAATTAGGCTTTTGCATGCAAGATGCAGTGCATTTAGCAACTTTACTTCTTCAGAACTTTTGCTTTCCATTTCACATTAGCCCTTGTATTCTCAGCAAACCCAGCAATCTCGCCGAGAGGCAGAATTCACACATGGAGTGAAGGGAGTTTCAACAAGTCATATTGATGGACAGAAGACAAATCAATAGATTTTTGGAGTTCAGAACCTAGAATCTGAAGAATTTGGGGTATGTGGGGGTACAGAATGTGTGAGGGAGAGTGTGTGTGTGTGTGTGTGTGTGTGTGAATGTGAATATGTATGCCCCTAATCTTTTTATTGGATACATCTATTCAGATCACTGATGAAGTGTCAAAACTTTCTAAGAGAAATAACATTACTCCACTGATCATACAAGAAACTACCTGTGCATGTTTTGGTTTTCACAGTGGGAAATTATAGAGGCTCTTCAAATGGTTCACTGCCCATAAAACTGCTTCAGATCAATCCCCAGTATATTCGGCCCCCTCTTTAGATGCTTTTTGTTTTGTTTTTGTTTTTTTGGTGGCACTGGATATTGAATCCAGAACCTTACAACATGCTAGATAAGCTCTCTTCCAGTAAGCTACATCCCCAGAACTTCCCTCCCCATCCCTCTTCCTCCTGACTCAGCCTCCCAAGTAGCTGAGTTTAGAGGGATGTGTCACCATGCCCAGCATGGAAGTCTTTCCCGACCCCCCAAAACGATTGCTCTTCTTTGGAACTGATTCTGCTGTTTGCCAAGGACATTTTCTCATTATTACTGTTTCCAAAGATGAACTACTCTCTAGAATCCCCATTATCCACTTTCTTCTCTGTTTTTGAAACTTCACTTTCTTATAGTGGTTTAAAACTCAACAGTTCTCTGACTTCTTCACACCCTGACTTAAAACAGCAGTGGGCCAGCTCTTCAAGGAAGATTTTGACTCTTCGACACCTACTTGCTGTTGTGAGACACATGACGTGTGATACCTTGAATCCTCCAAATAGGACGATATGGCAAAGAGGTTAAGAAAATAGGCCTTAAAATCAGTTCAGAAGCCCAGTTTCTTCTTTAGCTAGTTGGGTGTCTCTGAATAAGTAACTTCATTTTTCTGTGCCTCCATTCCTTTATCTGTAAAATGGGAATAATACCAGTACCTAGCTCATCAAGTTTTTGTAGTAATACAATGAGTTAATGTGTTAAAATTTAAGATGCTAAAGAGTCAGGTACATACACATGTTCATTAAATTCTACCTTTTATTAATATGACAACTTTGCAAGATGTATGTTATTCCAGTATTTTGAATGAGGAAGCTGAGCCTGGAGAAGGTACAAAGCCACACAGAATATGTGGCAAAGTTACATTTTAAACTTGGAAATGTCATTCTCCACAGCCAATGATCTTGTCATGACATATGCCAACTCCTAGTGTATTGATATAACTAGGTATTTGTTCTTAGCCTTGATCAACTCCTGGGCATAAGTGAAAGGTAAGCAAAGTTATAGTAACAATTGAGGATAGTAGTTATGGCCATAGATGTCTGTGTTTTTCTGCACACCTAATTACTGTAAGCCTTTCCAAAAGAGAAATGAGTATTTTCTCATAGCTTCTGTATGCAAGATGTGGAGGAAAAAGGAACAAAGTCAGAAAAGTGAGCCAGGAAGGGAAGACACAATGGAGAAGGAAACTTCTGATTTTCTCAAGAGAAAAATGCCCTATACTTTAATCTTAAAAAAAAAAAAAAAGAACACTATGCAGTTCCTTGTCTTCATTTCATTTTATATCTGATTTTTTTTTCTGAAAATTTGAAAGAATTTTTTTCTACTGGTTACATTCATATTTATAACTTTGCATAACACCCCTTTAACCGTCTCTTTAAGGAATGGTTTTTAATTGTCATAGACTATAAATCATCCCTTTATAGCTTTGCTGCAGGAATCCTTACTTAATAAATCTTTGCCTACTCAAACTCATAATACAAATTATTTTGCAGTATCAATTAACTCCACACAATGACCAAAGACAAAATGAGCACACATTTTTTTCTTCTCTCTTTGCTTCCCTGTGCTCTGCCACACCATGTAGATGATCATATTATCTGTTCCCTGTTTGCCTTTGTAACAATAATATACTGGTGTTTTTATCCAGTGGATTATCAAGGACAAGGCTATGGGCAATGTCCATGCCCAATGCCAACAATAAGAAAATATGCTATTCTTTAGAAAATTTTAAAACATTAATAAAGTCAACTATAAGTCAGTCTGGTCACCACTACCATATACCAACAACACAGCATCAGGGGTAAAATACTAGACTCTTCCTTACAACAGCAGGGCCACTCTCACTAACACCTCTCTCCCAGCACACCTTACCTATGAGCAGTTGTTTTATCAGCTTTACCTACTATCTTCTAACATTCGACTGTACAAGAGGAGAGCATCAGAGCAGTGAAAAGCCATTCTTCTCTCTCTTGGCCCCTTCCCAATATTTCTCAGAGTTGGTAACCTTTGGGTTGTTTTCCACAGTCATATTCTCCATATTGATGTATTTTGCAATTATGTAGATTCAGCGCCTCCCACACATAATTGTCCTATATTTTAACACTAATTTCCTAATTGGCTGAAGTTTAAACTTTGATAGTACTTTTTCTTTTTAAAAAAATTTCATTGCACATATTTAAGATGTACAACATGTTGCTATAGTAAACATAGTGATAGTGAAATGATTAGTGTAGTCAAGCAGAATAACATACCTGTCATCTCACAGTTACCCATTGTGTATGTGTGGCAAGAGCACCTATAATCTACTCTTATCAAAATCCCAAGTATAGTCCAAGACTATTAAGTACAGTCCTCATAATGTACAGATCTCTAGATTTATTCATCCTACATATCTGCCACTCCACATCCTTTGCCCTTCCTTTAGTAGTTTCTTCTTTTTAAAAAAAGGACACATGGGATCCAAATGCCAGCATTTCAACATGTTCAAAAATGTCTTCTAGATAAAATAAAAGTATTTTGCCTGAGTGTAAAATTCTTAAATGTTAGTCCATTATTTTCTGCAAAGTCTGAGTTTAAGTTGTAACTTTTTTTTTTATTGTAAACAAATGGGATACATGTTGTTTCTCTGTTTGTACATGGCGTAAAGGCATATCATTTGTGCAATCATAAATTTACATAGGGTAATGCTGTTTGATTCATTCTGTTATTTTTTCCGTTCCCCCCCCCACCCCTCCCAACCCTCTTTTCCCTCTATACAGTCCTTCCTTCCTCCATTCTTGCCCCCCTCCCTAACCCTAACTCTAACCGTAACACTAACCCCTCCCACCCCCCATTATGTGTCATCCTCCACTTATTAGCGATATCATTCATCCTTTCGTTTTTTGAGATTGGCTTATCTCACTTAGCATGATATTCTCCAATTTCATCCATTTGCCTGCAAATGCCATAATTTTATCATTCTTTATGGCTGAGTAATATTCCATTGAATATATATACCACAGTTTCTTTATCCATTCATCAATTGAAGGACATCTAGGTTGGTTCCACAATCTGGCTATTGTGAACTGAGCAGCTAGGAACATTGATGTGGCTGTATCTCTGTAATATGCTGATTTTAAGTACTTTGGGTATAGGCCAAGGAGTGGGATAGCTGGGTCAAATGGTGTTTCCATTCCAAGTTTTCTAAGGAGTCTCCACACTGCTTTCCAGAGTGGCTGCACTAATTTGCAGCCCCACCAGCAATGTATGAGTGTACCTTTCTCCCCACATCCTCACCAACACCTGTTGTTGCTTGTATTCTTGATAATCGCCATTCTAATTGGGGTGAGATGGAATCTTAGGGTGGTTTTGATTTGCATTTCTCTTATTACTAGAGATGTTGAACATTTTTCCATATGTTTGTTGATTGCTTGTAGATCTTCTTCTGTGAAGTGTCTATTCATTTCCTTAGCCCATTTGTTGATTGGATTATTTGTATTCTTGGTGTAGAGTTTTTTGAGTTCTTTATAGATTCTGGACATTAGTGCTCTATCTGAAGTATGATTGGCAAAGATTTTCTCCCACTCTGTAGGCTCTTTCTTCACATTGCTGATAGTTTCCTTTGCTGAGAGAAAGCTTTTTAGTTTGAATCTATCCCAGTTATTGATTCTTGCTTTTATTTCTTGTGCTATGGGAGTCCTGTGGAGGAAGTCTGGTCCTAAGCTGACATGTTAAACCTCTGGACCTACTTTTTCTTCTATAAGATGCAGGGTCTCTGGTCTGATTCCGAGGTCCTTAATCCATTTTGAGTTGAGTTTTGTGCATGGTGAGAGATATGGGTTTACTTTCATTCTGTTGCATATGAATTTCCAATTCTCCCAGCACCATTTGTTGAAGAGGCTATCTTTTCTCCATTGCATATTTTTGGCCCCTTTGTCTAGTATGAGAAAATTGTATTTATTTGGGTTTGTGTCTGTGTCCTCTATTCTGTACCATTGATCCACCTTTCTATTTTGGTACCAATACCATGCCGTTTTTGTTACTATTGCTTTGTAGTAGAATTGAAGATCTGGTATTGCGATACCCCCTGCTTCACTCTTTCTGCAAGGATTGCTTTAGCTATTCAGGGTTTTTTATTCTTCCAGATGAATTTCATAATTGCTTGCTCTATTTCTGTAAGGTACATCATTGGGATTTTAATTGGAATTGCATTGAATCTGTATAGCACTTTTGGTAGTATGGCCATTTTGACAATATTAATTCTTCCTACCCAAGAACATGGGAGATCTTTCCATCTTCTGAGGTTTTCTTTAATTTCTTTCTTTAGTGTTCTGTAGTTCTCACTGTAGAGGTCTTTCACCTCTTTTGTGAGATTGATTCCCAAGTATTTTATTTTTTTCGATGCTATTGTGAATGGGGTAGTTTTCTTAATTTCTCTTTCTGAAGATTCATCGCTTATGTATAAAAATGCCTTAGATTTATGTGCATTGATCTTATATCCTGCTACTTTACTGAATTCACTTATGAGATCTAAAAGTTTTCTGGTGGAATTTCCTGGTTCCTCTAAGTATACCATCATATCATCAGCAAATAGGGATAGTTTGAGTTCTTCTTTTCCTATTCGTATCCCTTTAATTTCTTTGATCTGTCTAATTGCTCTGGCTAGAGTTTCAAGGACGATATTGAATAGAAGTGGTGAAAGAGGGCATCCCTGCCTTGTTCCAGTTTTTAGAGGGAATGCTTTCAGTTTTTCACCATTTAGAATGATATTAGCCATGGGTTTAGCGTAGATGGCCTTTACAATGTTAAGGAATGTTCCCACTATCCCTATTTTTTCTAGTGTTTTGAGCATGAAGGGGTGCTGTATTTTATCAAATGCTTTTTCTGCATCTATTGAAATAATCATGTGATTCTTGACTTTAAGTCTATTGATATGGTGAATTACATTTATTGATTTCCTGATGTTGAACCAACCTTGCATCCCTGGGATGAAACCCACTTGATCATGGTGCACTATCTTTTTAATATGTTTTTGTATGCGATTTGCTAAAATTTTGTTGAGAATTTTTGCATCGATGTTCATTAAGGATATTGGTCTGAAATTTTCTTTCCTTGATGTGTCTCTGTCAGGTTTAGGTATCAGGGTAATATTGGCTTCATAGAATGAGTTTGGGAGAGTTCCCTCCTCTTCTATTTTCTGGAATACTTTGAGAAGTATTGGAATGAGCTCTTCTTTAAAAGTTTTGTAGAACTCGGCTGAGAACCCATCTGGTCCTGGACTTTTCTTTGTTGGAAGGCTTTTGATGACTTCTTCTATTTCATTACTTAAAATTGGTCTATTTAAATTGTGTATGTCCTCCTCGTTCAGTTTAGGCAATTCATATGTCTCTAGAAACCTGTTGATTTCTTCGAAATTTTCTATTTTGTTGGAGTATAGATTTTCAAAATAGCTTCTAATTATGTTTTGTATTTCAGTCGTGTCTGTTGTGATATTTCCTTGTTCATTCCGAATTTTAGTGATTTGGGTTTTCTCTGGTCTTCTCTTTGTTAGTGTGGCTAAAGTTTTATCAATTTTGTTTATTTTTTCGAAGAACCAACTATTTATTTTGTCAATTTTTTGTATTGTATCTTTTGTTTCAATTTCGTTGATTTCAGCTCTGAGTTTAACTATTTCCTGTCTTCTACTACTTTTGGTGTTGGTCTGTTCTTCTTTTTCTAGAGCTTTGAGCTGTAGTGTTAGGTGGTTTATTTGTTGAGTTTTACTTCTTTTATTAAATGTGCTCCATGAAATAAATCTTCCTCTAAGTACTGCTTTCATAGTGTCCCAGAGATTTTGATATGATGTTTCTTTGTTCTCATTTACCTCTAAGAATTTTTTAATTTCCTTCCTAATATCTTCTGTTATCCATTCATCATATAGTAGCATATTGTTTAATCTCCATGTGTTGGAGTAGTTTCTGTTTTTTACTCTTTCATTAATTTGTAACTTCAATCCATTATGATCTGATAGAATACAAGGTAGTGTCTCTATCTTCTTGTATTTGCTAACATTAGCTTTGTGGCATAATATATGGTCTATTTTAGAGAAGGATCCATGTGCTGCTGAGAAGAAAGTGTATTCGCTCTTGGTTGGATGGTATATTCTATAAATGTCTGTTAAGTCTAAATTATTGATTGTGTTATTGAGATCTATGGTTTCTTTGTTCAATTTTTGTTTGGAGGATCTGTCCAGTGGTGAAAGAGGCGTGTTAAAATCACCTAGTATTATTGTGTTATGGTCTATTTGGTTTCTAAAATTGAGAAGGATTTGTTTAACATACATGGATGAGCCACTGTTTGGGGCATAGATGTTTATGATTGTTATATCTTACTGATTTATGCTTCCCTTAAGCAGTATGAAATGTCCTTCTTTATCCCTTCTGACTAACATTGGCTTGAAGTCCACATTATCTGAAATGAGGATGGATACTCCAGCTTTTTTGCTGAGTCCATGTGCATGGTATGTTTTTCCCCATCCTTTACCTTTAGTCTATGGGTATCTCTTTCTATGAGGTGAGTCTCTTGCAGGCAACATATTGTTGGATCTTTCTTTTTAATCCAATCTGCCAGTCTATGTCTTTTGATTGATGAATTCAGGCCATTAACATTCAGGGTTATTATTGAGATATGATTTGGATTCCCAGTCATTTGGTTCATATTTAAAATTTTTAACACATCTTGGTTCCTCCTTTATTTGACAGTTCCTTTAGGATAATTCCTCCCTTTGCTGATTTGCTTCTTTGTGTTTTATCTCTTCCTCATGGAATATTTTGCTGAGAATGTTCTGTAATGCTGGCTTTCTTTTTGCAAATTCTTTTAGCTTTTGTTTATCATGGAATGATTTTATTTCATCGTCAAATTTGAAGGTAAGTTTTGCTGGGTATAAGATTCTTGGTTGGCATCCATTTTCTTTCAGAGCTTGAAAAATGTTGTTCCAGGCCCTTCTAGCTTTTAGGGTCTGGATTGAAAAATCTGCTGATATCCGTATTGGCTTCCCCCTGAATGTAATTTGGTTCTTTTCTCTCACAGCCTTTAAAATTCTGTCTTTATTTTGTATGTTAGGTATTTTCATTATAATGTGCCTTGGTGTGGGTCTGTTGTAATTTTGTGTATTTGGAGTCCTATAAGCCTCTTGGACTTGATTTTCCATTTCATTCTTCAGATTTGGGAAATTTTCTGATATCATTTCATTGAATAGATTGTTCATTCCTTTGGTTTGTTTCTCTAAGCCTTCCTCAATCCCAATCATTCTCAAATTTGGCCTTTTCATGATATCCCATAGTTCTTGGAGATTCTGTTCATGATTTCTTACCATCTTCTCTGTTTGTTCAACTTTGTTTTCAAGTTTAAATATTTTGTCTTCAATATCTGAGGTTCTGTCTTCCAGGTGTTCTATCCTATTGGTTGTGCTTTCTATGGAGTTCTTAATTTGGTTTATTGTTTCCTTCATTTCAAGGATTTCTGTTTGGTTTTTTTTCAATATCTCTAACTCTTTATTGAAATGATCTTTTGCTTCCTGAATTTGCTCTGTTAACTGTCGATTGGTACGATCGTTCAATGCCTGCATTTGCTCTTTCATCTCATCGTTTGCTTCCCTGCTCATTTTAATTATGTACATTCTGAACTCCCTTTCTGTCATTTCTTCTGCCATGCTGTCATTGCATTTTATTGATGTAACATCTAGATTTGTTTGGGGCATTTTCTTCCCTTGTTTTCTCATATTGTTCAGGAATCAGTGGATCATTAAGATATTGCAGATTTCCTCTATCAACTTATAATGTCCCTGAAGATTGCTAATATATCCCCTCTTATCCTTCAGTAGCCTGAAGTCTTGGAGGAGGTTGATAATGCAGAGCTCCACGAAGAAGCTGCCTCTGTAGGGGTGGTGACCCTCAGGTGGTGTATATTCCCTGCTAGTGGGCAGAGGTGCCTCCACTTGTTGACCAATGGTCATCCAATGGGGAACTAGACTGCGGGCTGAGGCAAGGCCTGTTTGTGCCTGTGTCTCTGGTTTTACCGTCCCTGTGGGAAAACCTCCCCCGACCGGAAAGACTCACTTGGTGGGGACGTCTGGCTGGTCAGTTGCCCTCCTAGAGGTTCCCCTCAATCTACAGCTACCGCCGGGGCTGGGCTGTCTTCCTCTGCAATGATCCCAGGGGCCCGGACCTACGTCCTGGGACTGGGAGCCTCACCCTTCGCAGGCGAGTCTCCTTAGGCTGCCTCTCCCAGAGAATCTGCCCGCAGCCCTGGAAACTTCACTCCGCCCCTAGGTGTGTCTCGGTGCGGCTCTTCCAGCAAGAAGCCACCTAGCTCCTGGGACCCTGCTCTGCACCAATCGCCTGGCTATGCAACCCCTCCTCTGAGCCACCACCTGGAGCCCCGTACAATAGCTCCGAGACCCAGAGACCCGCCACACACCTCCTCCTCTGGACAGCCGCCAGGTTTCCAATGCAGTCACTAGGAGTCCAAGCAACTCACTTCGGGTCTCCTCCTCCCGCCAACCACCCGTAGCCCTAGGCAGTCACTCCAAGTCCAAGTGCCCCGCCCTGTTCCTCCTCCTCCTCCTTGGGGTAGCCCCCCGGGTGTTCAGGAGTGGTGGCTCCGAGATCAAGGGACCCACCGCGTTCCTCCTCCAGGCAGGTCACCGGTGTTCAGGAGCGGTCCCTTTTAGTCCAATCAACTCACCACTCTCCTCCTCCTCTGGCAACCACCTGTGGCTCTGATGCAGTCACTCCTAAACCAAGCGTCCCACCGCTCTCCTCCTCCAGGCTGGCCACCAGTGTTCTGGAGCAGTCGTTCTGAGTTCAAACAGCTCGCCACGCAGTTCCTCCTCTGGCAACTGCCTGTGGCTCTTATGTAGTCACTCCTAGGTCAAGCAACCCGCCGCGCTCCTCCTCTTCCTCCGGGCAGTCCCCCGGTGTTCAGGAGCGCTCGCTCTGAGTTCAAACAGCTCACCACGCAGCTCCTCTTCTGGCAACCGCCTGTGGTTCTGATGCAGTCACTCCTAGACCAAGCGACCCGCCGGGCTTCTCCTCTTCCTCCAGGCAACCCCCCGGTGTTCAGAAGCGGTCGTTCTGGGTCTAAACAGCTCGCCACACAGCTCCTCCTCGGCAGCCGCCCGGAGCCCCAGTGGTTGTCTGAGTCCAAGCGCTGTGCTGAGCCGCCTCCTCTACGATGATCCCAGTTGTCCGTGTTTACTGCTCCAGCAGGGGGAGGGGCGTGTCCCCGAGCAACTCTACTTCACAAAGTTCCCTGTGTTCCGGGGCTACTGCCCCATCCAGGATGCCTCCCCAATGGGAGAGACTCACCCAGCGGCTTTGAGTTGGTCCCTAGTCTCTCACTATCTCCTCTTTTGAATCTTGCGTCCTGGAGCAACGTGAAATGCAGCCGCCCTCTAGTCCACCATCTTGGCCCGCCCTTGGTTCCTCCTTTATTTGACAGTTCCTTTAGGATAATTCCTCCCTTTGCTGATTTGCTTCTTTGTTTTTTATCTCTTCCTCATGGAATATTTTGCTGAGAATGTTCTGTAATGCTGGCTTTCTTTTTGCAAATTCTTTTAGCTTTTGTTTATCATGGAATGATTTTATTTCATCGTCAAATTTGAAGGTAAGTTTTGCTGGGTATAAGATTCTTGGTTGGCATCCATTTTCTTTCAGAGCTTGAAAAATGTTGTTCCAGGCCCTTCTAGCTTTTAGGGTCTGGATTGAAAAATCTGCTGATATCCGTATTGGTTTCCCCCTGAATGTAATTTGGTTCTTTTCTCTCACAGCCTTTAAAATTCTGTCTTTATTTTGTATGTTTAGTATTTTCATTATAATGTGCCTTGGTGTGGGTCTGTTGTAATTTTGTGTATTTGGAGTCCTATAAGCCTCTTGGACTTGATTTTCCATTTCATTCTTCAGATTTGGGAAATTTTCTGATATTATTTCATTGAATAGATTGTTCATTCCTTTGGTTTGTTTCTCTAAGCCTTCCTCAATCCCAATCATTCTCAAATTTGGCCTTTTCATGATATCCCATAGTTCTTGGAGATTCTGTTCATGATTTCTTACCATCTTCTCTGTTTGTTCAACTTTGTTTTCAAGGTTAAATATTTTGTCTTCAATATCTGAGGTTCTGTCTTCCAGGTGTTCTATCCTATTGGTTGTGCTTTCTATGGAGTTCTTACTTTGGTTTATTGTTTCCTTCATTTCAAGGATTTCTGTTTGGTTTTTTTTCAATATCTCTAACTCTTTATTGAAATGATCTTTTGCTTCCTGAATTTGCTCTGTTAACTGTCGATTGGTACGATCATTCAATGCCTGCATTTGCCCTTTCATCTCATCGTTTGCTTCCCTGCTCGTTTTAATTATGTACATTCTGAACTCCCTTTCTGTCATTTCTTCTGCCATGCTGTCATTGCATTTTATTGATGTAACATCTAGATTTGTTTGGGGCATTTTCTTCCCTTGTTTTCTCATATTGTTCAGGAATCAGTGGGTCATTAAGATATTGCAGATTTCCTCTATTGACTTATAAAGTCCCTGAAGATTGCTAGTATATCCCCTCTTATTCTTCAGTAGCCTGAAGTCTTGGAGGAAATTGATAATGCTATGCTCCACAAGGAAGCTGCCTCTCTAGGGTTGGTGACCCTCAGGTGGGGTATATTCCCTGATAGTGGACAGAGGTGCCTCCACTTGTTGACCAATGGTCATCCAAAAGGGAACTAGGCTGCGGACTGAGGTATGGCCTGTTTGTGCCTGTGTCTCTGGTTTTACCGACCTTGTGGGAAAACATCACCCGGCGGGGAAGACTCACTCAGTGGGGCGGTCTCGCTGGTCAGTTCCCCTCCTAGAGGTTCCCCTCAATCTACAACTACTGCCTGAGCTGGGCTATCTTCCTCTGCAATGTTCCCAGGGGCCCGGACCTACCTCCTGGGCCTGGGAGCCTCACCCTTCACAGACGAGTCTCCTTAGGCTGTCCCTCCTCAGAGAATCTACCCGCAGTCCTGGAAACTTCGCTCCGCCCCTAGGCGTGTCTCGGTGCGGCTCTTCCAGCAAGAAGCCAGTCCTAGGACCCTGGTCTACACCTAATCGCCTGGCTATGCGGCCCTTCCTCTGAGCCACCACCTGGAGCCCCGTACAATAGCTCCGAGACCCAGAGACCCGCCACACACCTCCTCCTCCGGACAGCCGCCCGGTTTCTGACGCAGTCACTAGGAGTCCAAGCAACTCACTTCGGGTCTCCTCCTCCTACCAACCGCCCGTAGCCCTAGGCATTCACTCTGAGTCCAAGTGACCCACCCTGTTCCTCCTCCTCCTCGGGGTAGCCCCCCAGGTGTTCAGGAGCAGTTGCTCAGAGACCAAGGGACCCACCGCGTTCCTCCTCCAGGCAGGCCACCGGTGTTCAGGAGCGGTCACTTTGAGTCCAAACAACTCACCACTCGCCTCCCCCTCTGGCAACCGCCTGTGGCTCTGATGCAGTCACTCCTAGACCTAGCGACCCACCGCGCTTCTCCTCTTCCTCCAGGCAACCCCCTGGTGTTCAGAAGCATCGTTCTGAGTCCAAATAGTTCGCCTTGCAGCTCCTCCTCTGGCAACCGCCTGTGGCTCTGATGCAGTCACTCCTAGACCAAGTGACCCGCCGCACTTCTCCTCTTCCTCCGGGCAACCCCCCAGTGCTCAGAAGCAATCGCTCTGAGTCTAAACAGCTCGCCACGCTGCTCCTCCTCAGGCAGCCGCCCGGAGCCCCAGTGGTTGCTCCGAGTCCAAGCGCTGTGCTGAGCTGCCTCCTCTACGATGATCCCAGTTATCCGTGTTTACTGCTCCAGTGGGGGGGGGCGTCTCATCGGGCAACTCTACTTCACAAAGTTCCCTGCGTTCCGTGGCTACTGCCCCATCCAGGACGCCTCCCCAACGGGAGAGACTCCCCCGGCGGCTTTGAGTTGGTCCCAAGTCTCTCACTATCTCCTCTTTTGAATCCTGCGTCCTGGAGCAACATGAAATGCAGCCGCCCCCTAGGCCGCCATCTTGAAACTCAAGTTGTAACTTTTTATTGAAATCTTTCTTCTACTTGAAGCTTGTATTTACTATTCTGGATCACATTGTCCTAGGAAATACCCTTTCAAACTACAGATTATTCTCTCACTCAAAAAATATTCTAAATGCTTTTCTGAATCTTTACCTCCATTTTTCCTCTTTAGCACATGCATTATACATATCACTTTGCCTGTCAATTATTTTTTCAGTAACCTTTTAAAGTCTTTGCTTACATTTAAATGTTCTCATTTTTATTACTTATTTTCATCAATGCCTCATATTTGGTGTGCTGCTAAAATTTTTGCCTTTAGTTCAATAATGACTTTTTTTTTCTTTTTACGAGGAATTGAACTCAGGAGCTCAGGGACACTCAATCACTGAGACACATCCCCAGCCCTATTTTGTACTTTATTTATAGACAAGATCTCACTGAGTTGCTTAGCGCCTCACTTTTGCTGAGGCTGGTTTTGAACTGGAGATCCTCCTACCTCAGCCTCCCGAGCAAACTGGTATTACAGATGTGTGCCACTGCACCCGATCTTCCTTTATTCATTTTATGTTGTACTTTCACTTTTCCTGAGCTCTGTCAGCTCACATTTAATCATCTGCTACCCTCTATCCTCTTCTTCTTGAGCTCTTATATTTCTGTTTTGTGCTTTTACTGTACTAGAGCAGTTGATTCATTAATTTTTTTAATGGATGATGAAATATCTGTTCCTGATTTTTGTCTGCAATGTTCTTTAATCAGCATATTGCTTTTTTTCTTTTTTCTCCCAATGGCCTTATATATGTCTGAACTGATTTTTTCTTTTAAATTTTCATTTGTGAGTGAAGTAAATTCTTCATAAATCAACTGTACATACATGGGTCATGTAGGGAAGGAGCCAGGACAGAGTTCCTGAGTGGCAGGATGTTCCAAGTCCAAATTTGTATATGTGAGCTATTTGAAAATTTACTTTTCCCCAGGCATGAAGTTAGTCAGTTGCAGGGATGTTTAGAATGGAAAGGCCCTGCAGTCCCACCACCATGTTCATAAGATTGGCCTGCTTTGTAGGAATTGTGTTACCAATATAAATCTTCATTTGACCCTTCTCCTTACCTCTCAGAACAAAACCTACCTGAGGGGAAATTTCCCCAACAACCTTTGGACCTTGTTCCCAATTTTCAGACCATTAGGTGAGGCCCATACCTTTAAAAAGCACACCAATTTCAGGGATTTAACTGAAACCCTCTAAACCCTTTAAAAAGCACACCAATTTCAGGGATTTAACTGAAACCCTCTAAACCCTCCCATTCCTATGTCTGATCACCAACATAATTATACTGCTTCACCTACTCTATCGTTCATAATTTATTCTATCTCTCCCTTTTATTAAAGATCAACACAACATTTTCATTTCTCCTTGTTTTTGGTTGCTTTTGGGTAAGTCAAAGGCAGGCGTAGAATATGCCAACTTGATTCTACCATCTTCAATATGGAAGTACAGGGTTTTCTTTAAAAAGAATCATATATATGAATACAGAATTTTATTTATGTAGGTTTTTAAATGCCCTGTCATAAAAGCCTTGCACGTTTTCTATTTTTAAAAAAAAGAATCCATTTTGCAACTAAAATAGCATTTAGAGCAATAAAAAGAAAGGAGAAAAAGGAGGCAATTCAGCTTCCCAGTAGACAATCTGTGCTTCATTGAAAAAACTAGAGTAGACCCTACACACTCTTGGGCTATAATTTGCTTTTTATGCTGGTTACCATTTCTATCAGGAAACCTAGGACCCACCACTTGGTTGGCACAACTTGTTAACAAGGTGTTCATTTAGCTTCAGTTCCAGAGAATTGTCATTTTTACAGATGCTACAGATCAATAACAATTGCTATAACTTTTAAACTTTCTGGTAATAATAATGAGATGGTGGCTTATCCTATCATGGTATTAAGTATATTTATATTTTATTTAAAGACAAAATTCCAAAATGAAAACACAGAACTGTTCAACAGGAAAAAAGAACCAACTTACCATAGTCAGCTTTTTTTTTTATTTGTGGGTGGCAGGAAGACTGGTGAGACAAGAGAATTTTCACTGCTGAAAGCATCACAGAATCAGCTGTCACATTTGACATTAAAGTTAATTGTGGATAAACTGAATCTTCTGACAGATTTTCTGCAGCCAATAATTTAGTAAAAGTGCTCTGCTTTAGAAAGCCAGGAATGTCAGCTAAAGGTCAGCTCCCAGGGCACTAAAATACCCCCTTTCTGTAACAGGATTTTAAAATTGCACTATTCTTGCTTTAGTCTAAAACTGAAGAAAGCAAACAATAGGTATGAAGTGCCTCTATACTACAAAATGAAGGACAGGACCAACTCTGCAGAACTTGCAAAGCAAGTGATAAGAAATCAGTTTTCCTGTGATCTGCTCAGCAACCATCTTGAGGGTATAAATAGATTAATTTTAAAGACATTAGAGGCAGAGTTGCTGCACAAAGTTCTGGAAGGCTGTAATGTACTCTCTTACTATTACAGAGGAGGGAAGAAGGCAAGCAAAAGAAGCTTCCAGTGAACAGCAAAAGGAGTTTAACCCTGATCATGTGGTATATGTAGGCCCAAGACTGATGTGAGAACTGTGCATGGAAAACGTTGAAAACAAGAAGCTTGATCCAATGGTTAAAAAAAATAATAAAGGTAAAAGACCCCATTGATAACAAATTGATCTTCACAGGACAAGGATATGTTAGTATGTTAGTGTCTTCTTCTTTGGTAAGATGTGGGTCACTTGAAAAGAAAGTTAACCTGGAAGTGAAGTGAACTTTGTTCAGTATCTCCTGACTGTATAATGGAACATACACTCAAAAGTGAGCTTTAGGGTTGGGGTTGTGGCTCAGGGATAGAACACTTGCCTAGCATGTGTGAGGCACTGGGTTCAATTCTCAGCACTGCATATAAATAAATAAAATAAAGGTCCATTGATAACTAAAAAAAATTAAAATTAAAAAATTTTAAAAAGTGAGAATTTGCTTAGAATGGACTACTTCATATTCACAGGCTGATATTCAATTCATAAGAACTAAAATTAGAGAACTCCAGCATCAGTCTTTCTATAGATATCATCTGAAAACAGTTGCTCCATATATATTTGTCTAACTTAACAATTGTTTATTTTGATAGAACCAGTCAAGTGCCAGTTACCAAGATGGCTGGGAGGCTAGGGGACATTGTATTATCTAACAATGCATGGAGACACTTCCAAAGTTGCCTGAGACATCATCTCAGTTGCAGAGATAAAATATGCACAGTGCTTGAAAGGATAATGATGAGAAACAATAAATTTTTTTTCTACCTACATCACACACACACACACACACACACACACACACACACACACATATTTAATTCATTCAGTATACCTTTTTAAATTCATTCAGTATAGCTTTTTAAATTCATTCAGTATAGCTTTTTAAAGATGGTAGCATAAGAACAAGGATATGTTTGGGGAGCAATAACACTGAACTTTAATTAGGTAGTGGAGAACATGGTGACCTGTAAAACCTTAGTTGTAAAGGAATGAAGTTGGAGTGGATTGGTATAGGGAGATCCCTGGGTTTAGATTCAGTTCCAGGTCTGTTTCTTATTACATTATTGAGCAAGTCCTTTAACCTCTCAAAGTCATTGTCCCCCACCAATATAGCTGGATTATAACCTGGCCCTCCTTTTCCTCATGAGTAGCTGATCTGAAGGTGTTCATAAATTCTATAAATGCTAGTTTTCATTTTCAGGAACTTTAGGATCTATATTATATAGAATAGGAAAAAAAACTGTATCCTGGAGCATGAATACAGATTCTATTCCCAACCCTGTGTTCTCTAAGTATGTGTATATGTGTTGCGTGCTTGTGTGTATGTGTTTATGTGTGCATGTGTATGTGTGTGAATGATTATGTATATATGTGTGTGTGTACACACACACACACACACACACACATATATATATATCTATGCAGCTTCTATATATTTAGTGTCTGCTACATGCCTTGCACTTTTCTGGAAACTTTTAGCTTATTTATTCTCTACAACAAACTTGAATGACAGGTGCTAATCCCTCGGTTTTGCAAATCAGAGAAACAAGGCTAAACGAAATTAAGAAATTTGCTCAAGGTCAAATGGCAAATCAAAATATCAAACTCATGCTCTTGTGTCTACAAAGCCTAGACTTTTCCCTGTTATACCACATTGATGATAGACAGTCCTCATTTCTTTAAGCTTCGCAACTCTCCTCCATGAAATGAGGACTTTGAACCACGTGGTAATTATTACTATCCCATCTCATCTCAACACACACAATCACAGCATGGTTTCCTGATCTTAATAAACTTTAGGTGAAAAAAAAAACTAATTTCATTTTTTTATAACTCACAAGTGTTGAATTTTTAGCAGAATATTTGGCCTGGTTTTCATATTCAGTTTCTGATCTGTTACAGAAATGACTTCAACCTGAACAGTGATTTTCTTATTCTATTTGAATTGATATTCAACTTGTTGTCTTCTCTACAGTGCATTGCTAGTTATATCATCTATCACTGCTTGTTGGAGGCTGAGGAAATGTACTCTACGGAGGTATGTTTTAAGAATACCCCTACTAATTCTAATATGCCCTCTGTCCACTGAGATGATCCGAAAACCTATTGCTCATGTTTGTGCATGGCTCAGCTCACACTGTAGACATCTATTTTTTTCACCCTATGCTCATCGATACCAAACATCACTCTTATCTCTTTGTTTCTAAATCCATACAATCCAGGGCAATAATATTACCAGTTTGCAATCTAACTGTGGAGTTGGTCTGAGAAGTGGGAAAGGGAAAATCTTCATCTCTACATCTTCACTGGTGAGATCTGAAGTGGGGGCATGGTGGGAGGAAGAACATACGTCTACCTCCCTTGCAGATGCAGAAAGGCCAACGTTGGACAGTAAGAAGTCATCCACAAGCATTAGTGGACAGAGGGCATATTGAAATAAGCACATCATCAAAGGTACACTCCACCACCTCCCTGACCATCCCACACTCAGTGGCAAATGGTTCAACTGAAACTGCCTTGCATATGTGAAAGGTATAAAAGAAAACATTGAACACCAAGGTCAATGAGGTTGGTACCTGACAGGCTTAAAGAGAGGAGGGAGCCAGTCCTGCATATTTCTGCTATTTGTAGAGAAATGGTAAAGGACTAACAGGTTCTTCATGGCAAATGTTCTTCTGGCACAACCTAGGGATCCAGTCAGGACCTAAACTCCCAGGTTTCTCTGAGCCAAAAAGACCTTGATAGTCTAACTTCAGGTCTCCAAGGGAGATGAGAAATTGACCAGTAGTAGGTAATAACTTGGTTGTCACCTCCTCCAAATCAATTTCTCTCCCTGAATCTCAGCCTCAAGGGTCTTAACATATTTAACAAGTTAACTTGTCACTACTGGTCAATTTCTTATCATCCTTGGGGACCTTAAGTTAGAGAATATCTAGGGCATTTTGGACCAGAAAATAATTTGTCTACAATGCAAGCATTTAAGGCACTCTGCCTCTCACAGAAATTTAGTCAATCTGTAACTCCAAGTTGACCTCTTTTCAATCTCCTGAATTTAAAATTAATGCAACATCACTTTTCACTGCATGATTGAAGATTCCAAACCCTGAAATGTAATCACATGCAAAATGTTAGTAGGGCAAAAGATCAAGGGCACGTATAAGACAATTTGACACATGCTGAGGCCAAGTCAGAAAGGCCAAGGCAGAAAATAAATTGCAACTAGCAAGGGCATGAAGGAGCAGCGAGGCCATTCTTTATAAATACATTAGCAGTGAGAGCTAAGTGTAGACTCCTTAATCATGGTGGTGGGAAGGGAAATAAAATAAGAGATAACAGCAGAATGGTGGTGATATTATTAAACATCTCCACCTTCTTGACAAACATATCAAGTACTTGGGTAGTTTGACTTAGTTTTTGACAAAAACAAAAGCCAAATAATAAATCAATAACCAGAGGTCTAATTCTTGATGTATTTGAAAGAAAAGGAAGAACTGCCCTAATTAGGAAGTATCTTACCTACTTCTTACTGAGAATGACTGGATGACTCAAATCACTGCAAACTTAATCTGTGCAAAACAGAATTATCCCATTTTCATCAAAAATAAATAAATATATAAATCCCCTCACCCAGAATCTCTCTGCCTGTCACTGCCGATGACACCACCATTCATCTTCACAACTCTCCAAGCCTTAAAACTTTTATCTTTGACTCATCTTGCTCCTATCCTTAAAGTTTTTGTTACCAATTAAGTTTCTTTATCATTTTGTAGCTTCAAAACATCTTTTGATCTATTCCGTTCTCTGTGTCCACTACTTCCTTTTAATCTCACAGTTCGAATCTTGAACTATCACTGATTTCCTCTCAGGATCCACTTATGTTTACACCACATTTACAGCTGCAGTTCTTTCACAAAACCACTGAAGTTCCCTCTTTTCCATCTCATCAACTCTTCACTTAGCAGCGTAGTTCCACACAGGATGTGAAACCCTATGCAAAGTGACAGCTCTGTTCTCTCATTTGTTCTCTAGTCAGTGCCAAACTTCTGAGAATTTTCAGTTCTCTCTGCCCAGTAAACGCATTTCATTTTTTCAGGGACCCAAACAGAAACAAACACCAGCTTGGCTTGGCCCCAGACCCAGGGAGTTTATGCTTCAGCTCTCAAATCAGGTATCTTTTTATTTTTATTTTTTTAAGATATTTTTCAGTTGTAGATGGACACAACTCCTTCATTTTGTTTGTTTATTTTGTTATGTGGTACTGAGGATTGAACCCAGTGCCTTACAGGTACTAGGCAAGTGCTCTACCACAGAGCCACAACCCCAGCCCTAGGCATCTGACTTCTGATTCTCATTGGTCACTTGGACTTCTTGTGTTCTGGGATTGAAAATTTAAAAAACAGACAGGAAGAAATAGCACAGCATTGACACCTTGAGCAGAATTGAGCTTGGGCCATTGTGCATGCTTTTTTAATGGGATAAGTCACATTGGCTTATAGATCCAAAAACCTATGCTCTCAGTGACTTGACACATGCCACAGTCCAACAAGAAATGGTGGTTTGGGGGAGGAGAAGGGAGCATAGGTAAGAGGGGACTCAGGGCTCAGAATGCTTGAGCCTTGAAGTGCACTACTTTCAATGTGTCTTCTGAGACTGCCAAAAAACAGGAGAGCTAAATGAGAAGGGTCATGCGTAGAAGCTCTATGTGGGCCAGGCCTGGAGTGTTGGGCATCACTTCCACCCATATCCAGTTAGACAGAATTTGGTCAAATGGCTGCAGACAAACTCCAAATGATCTAGGAAACGTAGTTCAGTTATGTGCCCAGGAAAGAGAAGAAAAGCAATCATATATTTGAGGACAAGATTTTTATCTGTCCATCATTCAAATCTCCACTCTTTCCTGGTTGCCCTCAAATCCATATTTTTTTATTCTCAGTTTTAAGTCACTGATTCTTATAAGAGAACCAGTCTCGTCTCTTGGACCATTTTTTTTTTAATTACATCTTACAATATTACATCTTCTGGATTTTTCTACCTCTTCTTGATTTTCCTCAACATCATGACTGGCCAGTCCTATCCAGTTTTTACCCTGCCTCACACACAGAAGACTAGACCCCAGATGCTTGTGGCTGATTATTGCATCTCAAAAGAAAACAATTATCTCAATTAGGCCAATACTTATACTCTATTTACCCATATATAGAATTTAACAGAACAAGTTCCTGAATTAGAGCAACCTGGGTTTAATTTCCATAGGTCCCTGCTATTAGCTATATGACCTCACTATGGTAACAACCTCAGTAAGCCTCAGTCTCTATCTGTGGAGATAAAAACATCTATTTTCAGAATTGTTGTGAGGGCTGAATAAAATCTTTGTTAAGCACATAACAAAAAAGTGGTCATGGTTAGTCAACTGAATGAGGTCGTTTTGGCATTGTAAAACCTGTAACAAATGCTTAATAAGACAAAGGAAAGAGCCAGTAGTGTTATTATTTCAGGCAATAGCAACAGGCTGAAGAGATGTCTGGAAATTAGATGATGACCTAAGAAGACACTGCTACAAATCGCATCTCTATTGTTCTCCCCTTTATGCTGGGTGTTAAAATGGAACTCTCCTAGCTCTTTGTTTTTGCAGAGGTCCTAAGTACAGTTAAAGTAAGTGACAATTACCTTCAAAACCTGAAGAAGGGTGTTAGACTACACGGAAGGAAGTGCTCAGAGACCTTGAAACCAATTAGGCCAGCATTACCCCAGTACCCCACCAGTTACCACTGGGTCACATACAGAAACAACAAGAAACCAATGCAGAATTTATTGAGGAAGGGGAAAAGAGGCCAGAAAAGATCATTTGGGGGCTGGGGGAGAGCTTTCTGAATCATATGTCTCCAGAATTTCTACACTTACACAGAGAGGGATTGCTTCCCCCAACTTTCAGACATAAAATCAGTCCACCTGGAGAGCTCGTGTGTTCTCTGGGGCCTGAGGCCTCTGGGTGTGGATCTGATTCAATTCCACTTAAAGACTGAGGAGCCTGATGGATGGGCCTCAGGGAATGAGCAGTGAGAGTATAATGGCAAAAGGTGAATATCTCTCAACACTGCCAACCTCCTTCCAGGTGGGAGGTCCAGGCAGGGAAATCAGCCAGAGAATTCTCAATGAAAAGAAAAATAGAAATATTTCACATTCCAGCATCCAGAAACCATCAATGGTGGTTTCTACATACCAACCCCAAAGATGATAGCCTTCTCCCCTAATCTTTCTCTTGCCTGGTCCAACACTGGAGAGAGACCAGCCAGGAAGGAGTGGGTAGGGAAGAAGAACAGAGGAAAGGGGTCAACAATGCCTTCTTCCCTCACTCCAGGCTTTCAGACCTGAAGCAACACTAACTGGTTTTTGAGAAATCTCAACCTGGTTAAAAATTCATATAATTTAATTTTATTTCCACTGAAATAGGACTGTTCTTATTATGCATATCAGAAATATTTTGAGATCTGCCTAAAGTATCATCCAAGGGTGGGAAGTCTGAAGCCAGAGTGTGTGTTTAAGGGGCTAGTGGAAGAAAGATGGGGCCACTTCCTGCTCAGTCTCTATATGGAGCCTAGCTCATCCAATAACAAGCATCATGAGTTGGCTTAGCCTACTCTTAACCTCTTGATTTGATCATTGCTCCTGTCTCCAGACCAAGGAATGTGTTAACTATACAATTCACCTGTAAAGTTAATAACCATCGTTAGCTAACATACTCACTCAATAAATATTATACATCAAGTACTGTTCTGTTGTACACAAGAAAAAATATCTGCTCTTTTGGAACAAACATAAGTACAATGTTAGGTGCTATAGATACTGTGAAGGCTTTGTAATGTGTTAGTTTGGCTGTGCTGAACTGCATTTCCCAGAATTTCATTTCTTATGTGTTTCTGTTTGGGCCATAGTGAGGATTTTTGGGAGATAATGGAGGGTTGAGGGACAGAGCAGCTTTTCTATAGCTTACATTGTTGCTGATCTGCCGAGTAATCCCAGAAGCAGCAGCTAGAACTAACTTCCCTGACCCTCTAGTTTCTTTGATATCTGGGCCAGGTGCCTGTATTTAGCTCCTTGATGAAAGACATTTGCTTCTTTAGGATATCCTTGTCAGAAAGGCCAAAAGGCAAAGAAAATAAAAAAGGTTTTAGTCCACTCTTGTGGGGTTCCAGCCATGCTTGATCTCCCTGTTGTACATCCATATTCCCATTCTGACTGCTATCCTGTGACCATCACACTCCAGCAACAGATATGGAGAGAGAAAGGCAGAAAAAGACAGAAGTGTTGATAGACGATGGATGGATGGATGGATGGAGATAGATAGATAGATAGATAGAATTTTTCTGCTTAAATCTTGACTGGTAAAGGCACCGTTAAAACAAAAAAAAGATCAGTGGACACTGGGGTTAGGTTATTTTAAATAATATAGTAAGGTAAAACTCTCTGGGGTGGCAATATTTGAACAGAGACCAGAATGAGGCAGTAAGCAAAGCATGAGAATTTCTGGAGAGAAATTATTCTGGCAAAGGAAGTAGTCAGTACAAAGATACTGGGTCAAGAATACAATTTCACACATTGTGTGATAGGCTGACAGATCTGACTCCTTGAGAATGTTATAGGCCAGACTCTAAGGGAAATGACTAAACAGACTCCATTTTGCTCTGAGACTCCATGTTATGTAGGAAATAAACTTCTCCCATGGGAACACCCCGCCTCTGTACCCATCATCAGTTACTTAGTGTGACATGTTTAACAATACAGAATGATAATTCCTATGTAAAGAAAAATTTCTCTCCTTTGATTCCTATTGCTCCTAAACAATGTACCATGTGAACAGTGATTGTGTGGATGTTAGCAACCATTCTTTAGATTGTACCTAGGTAAGGGTCATTTTGACCCACTTCCCCCCTGTCGATGATCTCATGATGTTAATGTGTAATTTCGAATCATAACAACAGACACTTATGATTAATGTGATTTTTGGTATAAGAACCCCTACAACCCTGTGATCGGGGCTGTTCTCCCAATAGCCATTTTTTGGGGCATTGTGTGAGACAGCCGGCTGGCTTAATAAAGACTCTCAAATTTGGACTTCTCAGTGGTGATCAATCTGTTCTTAAGTTGCACCCCATAACAATTGGAGAAACAAAAGGTGGATATGGCCGGATCAGAAAAGGAAACACTCTGGCCATTTGAGCTCCAAATGGGGCAAGTCAAAATGGAAACAAGAAGTCTTGGCACAGACTTGGACTATGTACTAGTGGGAAGAAGGATCCAGATTCAACACACATTTTCAACACACATTTTGAACATAGAGCTGATGGGAATTGTTCATGGAATGGATATGGATGTGAAGAAAAAGAGAAGTTGAGAATAAGCCCAAGACATGTATGATTACACAGATGGTGTGACTCTACATCATGTACAACCATAGAAATGAAAATTTGTACCCCATTTGTGTATGATGAATCAAAAGGCAGTCTGCAAAAATAAAAGTAAATAAAATTAAAAAAATAAATAATAAACCCAAGAATTCCTATCCTCAAGGAAACAGATTGCTGGTCTTCATTTTTAGGGAAAAGCTTAGAACAGACCCTACCAACCAGAAGAGTAAGGCTCTGCTTTAGAACACCGAGCCGGATTAGTTCTGTACACGGCCCATACTCATGCGCTCCTCCATAGTCCCTCAGCTCATTTGAATAACTGTCTTTCATCTTCACTCAACTGTGAGCTCCATAGGGCAGGGATTATTCTTACTCAGCTGTCTTTACCCCAGTCCACTTAGAGCAGTGATTTGTGGAGAATAGGGTTTAATGAAATTTTATTGTTTGTGTTGATTTTACTTGAAAAAGATTGGAAGCATACGAGCCACCATAAGCTTCCCTAATTCCTTCAAATCACATCACAAAGTAGCTTTACAGTTTTCTTTTTTGGAAAGTTAATGTGTAGATGTGTTTATATATGCAGATTTTTTTGTTTTGTTTTTTGCAAATTTCAAGGATTTAAGACTGTACCAGGAATCAAAACTGCAAAGAAGGAAATCCTTTTACTTCTGCCATCTACTTCACAAAAGAATTAAAATTTATGTTTACAAAGTATATTCATATTTTAGACAGATTTTTAGGCAACTAAACTTCTAATCAAGTCAACCAAAGCCAATTCAATATCTTACACATGTTGGATACTAATTAATAAAGTTAATTAAAGCAATTTGAAATCTCCCTTTCCTGATTTCATTAGCACTGTTTTTTTTTCAACTAATGAAGAACCTTTCTTAAGTATTATGAATTGTTATGGAAATCACAAATTGCAGAGGCATTTATGGAGGAGAAATAATTTATTCATTAATTACTAAAATTCACTGACCATAAATTTGTCACTGAAATAAAACTGTGGCACTTATGCCCAGATGCACTCATAAATAACTAAATAATTAAACTCACAGCCAAAGAACAAAAGCTGCTCAATGGGCACAATGAAATCCAAATAAGTATCCCACAGGACAAAAATAGAACATGTAATAAAAATTATGCTAATCTGCATGTGACCCTGTCAAAGCTTTTATGAGAGCAGTTTCCAGAAATTTCACTTTGTTTTCCAAAACTTAGTTCCTGTTCAGTGTCCCTTAATACTCAAAGTATTTGAAGCACCCCAAGGCAGATAGTACCCCTATCAATACTCTGTCACTGTGGCAATGAAGACTGGTCTTCCAGCTTTCCCAGCCTGGGCTCCAGCTCTCCACTGGGTGTGAAGTCAAGGGAAAGAAAGACAGGGAGAGTAGAACCAGGAAAGACTGAACACCTGCAATTCACTAATTGCTGCACTCAGCACCTGGCTTAAATATATTCCTTTATTTAACTTCCATGCTACATTTTTCTTGATTCTGGAGCAATACAATTGTTATGTTCAAAGTTTAGATTGTTCAAAACCACACAAGACCAGAGATTGTATATTCCACTTTTCCTGACTCTAAAACCCATATTTTGTCCACATGAGTTTGGCCTTAAGATAGACTCCAAGTCTCTGATTTGTGCCCGCCCTTTGAAGCATTCTGCACAGGCTCCCTAATGAAGGCAAACCGCTCTGTCTTGAGTCTGCTCTAGATACACCAGCTTGCTCACAAGCTAGCTACTTCCTGTTTTGCATCAAGTTACTTTCTCAGCAACTTCTTCTGATCTTTGGTAAGCAAATCAATGTATTGAAAGCAACCTGGAGATCTCTGCTATATCAGCTTGTTGATTATAAAAGATTACACACATTTACTGTGTTCTTTATAATATTGTGTGAAAGATGAGGAAAGTGACAACGAAATTCAGTGGAGGAGCCCTTGAATGATAAGTTAGTTAATAGAAAAGTGAGTAAATACCATAATGGCTAACCATATCTGCGTCTTCCTATTCCACCAATGTTTTTAAATAAAAAATAGCTGGTGAAGTGTCCATAGAACTTCAATTTCTTGTCCGTGCCCTCCCAGTGACTGAGTCCCTTAGCCAACACCTTTACTTGCAGAGCTCCTATCTCTTCATTTGCAAAATTGTGTCAATTAAGTCAACTTCACATAGTTACTAGATGCTCAAAGAAGAGTATGTGCACCTGAAAAGAAACCAACAGGGTAAATGTAGCCATCAGATATGTTTTATCATCTGAGTGGCTTTTTTTTTTTTTTTTTTTTTTGTGGTGCTAGGGATTGAACCTAGGGCCTTATGCTTGCAAGGCAAGCACTCTACCAACTGAGCTATCTCCCCAGTCCCTGAGTGGCTTTTTAAATGTGAATTCGAACTTAAAAGGATAGTGCATGTCTCAGTTGCAAGTCCCCCCACTCCCTACTGTGGTGTTACATGCAGCTCCATGCATTGATACTATTTGGTGGGGGGGCCCTGAGGCATTTACATTTGTATATCATGTTTGAGCATCTTCTGAAACTGTAAGAAATTGTATGGATATTGTCAATATTGTGTATTTCTTTGAGCACAAGAATTATGTCTTAGTATCCTATGTCATAATAGTGTTCAACAGAATGCCACACAGATATCGAACTCTAGACAGACACTTCTAGAAATAAAATCATATTGATGGTGTCTTGATAGAAATTGTGGCACTCTATAGAGGATTCACCCTCACAAACCTGATTAAACTTCAAAATACTGATGTCCTGGGTCCAAGACACTAACTAGTCTTCCTTTGGCTTTCCAGAGAACACTCGGTTTCTTTTTTAAAAAGAATCTTAATGCTTGACTTGAATCGAAAACCTGCATCTGTATTCTACAGCAATGGTTCAGGTCATGGACATTTTACAAGGAAATCAAATAAGGAAATCAATAGTACAGAAACTATTTACCCCTGGGCCCATCTGCTACCCTGTGGTTCATTATAGTACTTAATATTGCCATGATTAAAGTTCTTCTCTTGTGATTTCAAGGAATAAACAGTATCTTGAATGTATGAAAAGTTATTATATATTCATCTAAGCAGCTTGCAAAGAATCTTTTACACACCACTGAATATTGGGTATTGTATGGCCCTAGGGGTGCTCAGCCAGAATCTAAAGAATGAATTACAGGTCAGGCCAGCCACAGGAGAGGGAAGACAAAAATATCTATTTCTGTCTCACTATTCCAAATGTTCTCTTACAGGCTGGGTGCCTTTATTCCTATCTACTAGCAAAAGAATAAAATGCAAGTAAGAAATTGTATGTTCTAGACCTCTTGTCATTAATTTATAGAAAAGAGAAAAAAAAAAAAAACACATAAGTTCCATGTCCTTATCCATAATTGAAAGGTTTCCACAAGGATTTAAATAACCTTTTATCAAAATGTTCATTATTTCCCACATTTCCCAGTACTCTATGAGCTAGGCTACAATAACAAGAGTATTAGATGATAGTCTTTATGTTGCAAATAAAAAAGGAAACAATGATAAGCCCCAAATCCTAATCTGGCTCTAGAAACTGGTTGCCCTCCCCTGTGTCTCTTCCTTCAGGTTCCCATCATACTATTTTATATGTGTGTGTGTGTGTGTGTGTGTGTGTACACACTATTATGTATACGTATATATATAATTTTAGTCAAAGGTGGACACAGTACCTTTATTTTATTAATTTACCTTTACGTGGTGCTGAGGATTGAACCCAGGGCCTCACACGTGCTAGGCAAGCACTCTATCACTAAGTCACAACCCCACCATACTCTTCAGACACACATGCCCAGGGATCCAGGCCAGAAGAGTGGCTCTATCAGATGTAACTGATGTTAAATACAGATGTAAGCAGGAAAGGATAAATTTCAGCCAAGAGAATTTTGATGGCACGTCTCTGGAATAAGTTATTAAATCATCCACAGTTCTTGTGTTTACTCTATAAAGTAGTGTTTTTCAATATGTGAACCATGCATATCCTGTATATTTGGAGTTAATGCAAGGAAGGATATAGGAATCCATATTTTCAAAACACATATCCTAAAATACTGTTGATTATAAAAAAAAAGTCTTGCACATATAGTTGTGACTGTTTTTAATCTATACAATTTATGTGTGGCTCTGATTTAAGAAATACCAATTATTTAAATTAATTTTGGCCTTATAATTATGCTTTGCCACTATTATTATGTGATGAAAGTATAAATACTATTATGTGGAGAAATACTGGAAAATAAATGAAGTTTTGTGCATTCAAAACACTAGGAACCACTGTCCTAAATGATATGCTCAAGCCTCTGATACAAAACATAATTGGATCCATGGAACCCAGTTTGTTCATTAGTATGAATATTTGGAAGCACTTCATTCACTCAAATTTTTTTACCTCCATTCATACCTTCATGTGTCAATTGTTTTAAGATTTTGTTTCCAAAGAGATATCTAGCAAATACTTTCTAATATGATCTCTTTTTAGTAAACATGTGGTGTTAGAATTTAACATTTTAAATTGAAAGTCCCCTTTCCTCCCCACTATTTAGTTTAAAGACACTTGATTGGAAATTGCAACTTTGAAGTTTCTTCAAATTATTCTAAATTTATTTTTTAAAGTGATCAGTTTCTCCTCTGCTGATTTCTCTGCTCACAGTGGGTACCTAGTCATCATGTTTATTTTTACCACTTTCAAACAATTAAGAACACTAATCATTACTTTAGTGTAGAAATAGTATTATAACCAATGCCTTAGACCTTAGTTTCACAACTGGCTCCCAGCCAGCTAAGTATGATTGATTTTTCTGTGGAGTTTTATTTCCCAGAGTTTATTGAAGTAATCCCCAAACAAACTTACAGGCATGATGCTGATTTTGATATAGACTTCCTGTTGGCCAAACTCTGAACTCAAAACTTGCAGCTCTACAATAGAAAATCCAGGGAAAGGGTAATTGTGGTTATGGGGATTGTACTGGTCTTTTTCTATTTTTGGAGAATCTATGAGAAACAAAAAGTTGAGAAGGCAATAAATTGCAACCATATTAGCCTAGAAGGAAAAAAACTGAGGCTGATCATGGGATTAAGTAAAAGGCAACCAAAGTGCCATGGTCTTAACAATGATACATATTAACACCATTGAAAGATCATTTTTATTATAATCATTATCATTTTATAATTAAACATGTAATGAAACCAAAGCTTAAAATACCACATTTTCATTGGGCTTAATAATAGACTTAAAGTCCTATTTCAGCCTTAAAGAAGAATGAAATTACAGCATTTGCAGGTAAATGAATGGAACTGGAGAGTATCATGTTATGTGAAATAGGTCAATCCCAAAAATCCAAAGGCCAATTGTTTTCTCTTATAAGCAGATGCTGATCCATAGTGGAGAATGGGTAGAGAAGAATGAAGGAACTTTGGATTGTACAGAGGGGAGGAAGGAGAGGGCTATAGGGGAGGGGAAAGATGGTAGATTGTGAGACAGACATCATTACCCTATATACATGTATGAAAAGAATTTTTTTAAAAAAATCTTTATCACTATCAAAGTTAATGAAAATAAAAAAATTTAAAAAAATAAAGTCATATTTCAAATGTTTCACATGCACCCCCCCACACACACACACATACCACTCAAACACAGGTATAAATCTTTCTGAATGTCCTAGCCACTTAGCACTTTGCTTAGATAACTGACCTTTATAACCAAGGAAATGGTCCTGGATCTCACACACAAAATTGAAAGGGAGAGTCTGAAAAGAAAGGAAAAAGTACAAAATGTTAGCTCATGAAAAGGGATTGTTAAGATCACCTGGAATTTTTTTTTTTTTTTTAACGCAACTTCTTGAAAGCACCCAGAAAACCACTCTGGATGTAGGAACTCATACAAGCAGATGAGCAGAGTGTCTGCCCTTAAGGGTGAGAGAGAGAGAGAGAGAGAGAAAGAGAGACAGAGAGAGAGAGAGAGTGAGGGAGAGGAGCACGTGCAGAGGAGCTATGCTTAAGTAGTGAAAGTTCGCAGGTTATGCGTACCAATGACTGACGAGGAAGTTAACAATATAGATTGTAAAATGGTGTGTGTGGGTGGGGCAGAAACAGGGGAGAAATGGCTGCAGCCTTGGCACCCCACTGTCCCTTCATTCCCCCATTTTTGTTATTATAAGAAGATTCCTTTTGGACATATGGGCTAAGATTCATCTTCAGTAACTGCTTCCTACTGGACATAGATGTAGACCTGATTCGGGGAGGGAGGTGTCATTGCAGTAGGCAGGGATTGGGGACTGGATAGTTCCCCTGGGGAATGCACTTGTAGCCAGTCTCCAATTCATCCTTTTTGAGGTCCTGATAGTCCTTTCCTGGAGAGACTCTATACCCTCTGTCAGTCAGAAAATTTAGACACTTAATAGTGTCTCCTTGAGAGTCCTTGAGAGAGGGACTACATAGAAGAAGATCATCAATATACTGTGAGAGAAAGGAAGAAACGAAAGTAAGAGAGGTGAGATCATGAGACAGTGTTTGGCCAAAGAGTGAGGGGTGTCCTCAAATCCCTGTGGGAGAACTGTCTGGGTCAGCTGAGAAGAAACTTGAGTGAGAAGGTCAGTCCAGGTGAAAGCAAAGAGATCCTGTGAGTCAGGATGAAGAGAGACAGTGAAAAAGGTGTCCTTCAAATCCAACCCAGAGAAGTATGTGGTGGAGGATGGCAACTTATTGGAAGGGTTTGTAGTGGCTGATATGCTTTTCCCTCTACCCTGACAATAGAGGATTTGGCAGGGGAAATGGGTCCCCAAAACTCCCTCAGCTCTGAAAAGGTGGCTCCAATATCTATAAGGAAAGGGAGCTGCCTGCCTGCCACTGTAAGGGTCACTTGGGGCTCCTGAGTAGTGGTGGTCATTGGGTGTAGAAGTCACAGACCCCTTCAGTCATCCATTGCCAATCCCAGTAAATCACTGGGGGAAGGGGTCAAGGATGACCTGAAACTTCTCTGAGCACCAGGGTAATCCAATGCCCAATGTCCCAGGTGGTAGCATTCTGAATAAGGACCTGGGTTGGGGCAAGCTCATGCCCAGTAGTCCTCTTTTCTGCACTTGAAGCATGGGCCTGGAGGTCTTCTGGGAGCTTGGGTGCCCCTAGTAGTGGCTGACTGGGCAGCTCTAGCTGACTGAAAGGATTTTAGTTTTGGGTTTTTTTCTTCCCTTTCATTATACACCCTGAATGCCACCGTTAGAACCTCTGGTTTTCGGGGACTGGCAGTTATGAGAGATTGTTTCAGATGGCCTAAAGTATGTGCCTTCTGTGCAGAGTGGCTCACCACCAGAATCTGGGTGTCCTGGATGTGTCACATGACCCACTATAGTAAAATGGCTTCCTTAACTCCACCTCATCTTCTTTCCCATTGAAGAAGCTCCTACCGGTCCCCCTTTGATCTATAAAAAAGCCAAGCTCGGGCTCCATTATTATTAGAGCCAGATCTTAGCATGGCTCAATCATCAGGCCCCCTCTGATTCAAAAGAGATAATTGTCTCCTGTGGTTTTTCTATTAAATAAGTTTCTTAGTGATTAATTTACAGCTGACCCATCCCTCCAACAGAAACACTTTACTTCACCCATGCTAGAAGTATGATACTCAAGACACCAGGCCATTTTGAGGGCAGACTTACTATCCTGAAGTAACCTACTCTGATTTGAAGAAACAAGTCATAAGTCTGAGGACAGCACCAGCCTTTGTATACTCCCATGACCAAAAGTGTCCCCATGGTGACCATGCAGCAGTGACAGGAATAAGAGGGAACTTGGGAACATCACAGAAGCCTAGGGATCCTCAGCCAGGAATTTACCTTGGCTTGACAGATATGTCTTCTAGGTGAGTCATTTTAATTCAAAGTGATATGTGTTGGTTTTGTTGATTTGTTTGTTTTGTTTTAGAGACTGGTAGCCAAAATACTAACTTTCATTCAGACTTTAGCCGAAGGGCCCAGTTCTTTTAGACACTCAGATCAAATCGGCATTCTCATAATGATTTTTTGCACCTTCTTGATCTACTTTGCCTGTTTCCTGAGTTGCTGTAAGAACTTGAGTCTCAAGCACTGCATGAAATTTAATGGAATTTATTCCAAATGTTATGATTCCAGGTAGAGTCTCACCATGGAATAAGAAAACTGCCCAGCTCCCTGGTTCCATTCTCACCATTGTTCCATTACTCCTGCCTTTTATCCTACATTCCTGCTCTGAACCTCAAGGCCGAACAGTAACAAACTCTGTTCGTCCAGAGGGATGGAGTTGTGGTTAAAAACAAGAGTTCCAGAGTCAGGCTACCTGGATTTAAATTCCACCCTGGTTAGTACTATGGCTTTAGACAAGACTCTTGGCCATGAGAATGTTATTTGTTAACTGGGAATGATAATAATGGTGTCTTCTCTGTGGGTTTTTGGGAGAATGATATAATATTATGAATTAAAGCACAAAGAACAGAATCTAGAACATTACAAGTGCTTATAGATCTCATCCAGGGCACTTAATAATATTTGATGATCCACGAAGAGCTGTGAAATTATGCATGGATCTTATCCCTTCCTCAGGAAGGGGATATGTAAGGGAATCTAGTTCAGTGAGTATTTACCATTACTTGTACTTAAATAACCAGGCAAAATCAAATAGCTAGTGATGTCAAGGAATTTGCAGTCCACTTAGTAGGATACTAAAATCATATGAAGCAGGGCATCTGAGAAGTAATATATAAGGCAATACAATTAATGAAAGAGAAAATAGAAGTCGAGCAAAGTCATGTTTAGAGTTGGGTACTGATATTCAGGGAAAGCATTTTGGAAAAGACATTTTGAATTCAACATTAAAAACTGAGAAGTAGTTGATTGGTAGTCAGAAAGAAGGATATTTCAGATAAAGGATCTTGTTAGGAAATATACATGGATTGATATGACTGAAAGTAGCAGATCCGTGCAAAACCCTAGCTACAGTGAGATGAGGCCAGGCAAATGGGGACCACAGCCTGATGGGACAGTCCAATGAATGCCATGAACATTTGCTGTCATCAGCTCCCAACAGAGAAGAGGAGAGGAGCTGGAATAAGAAGGCCTTGATGGAGCAGCAGGCAGTGCCCTGTGGGCCTCTGAGTTCTGGGGGATGAATAGAGACAGAACAGGGGAATCAATAATGTTCTTAAAATAATTTCATGACTTTAATATTTAATCTAATCAAGATGTATATCATTTCACAAAATTGGAATCAGACACAGAGGGAAGGGTTTCCATGACATCATGTTTCCAGTGATGGCATGGGCCATGTGCATAGACTCAGGAGGCTGTCTGTGTGTTGTGGGGGGAACTATGGATTCCTGCAAACAAACAAACAGGGGCTGCTTAAAGGCAATCTCAAATCCTAGCTTTGCCAGTTACCAACTGGATGCCTTTGGTAAGATACTTAACCTCTCTGAGCTTCAGCATCCCTTTGGGTAAAACCTGGATAACACCCAATGTACAGAGTTTGTTGAAGGTGAGACAGGGGACAAGAAGGACAGTCAGAGCTGGGGATATAGCTCAGTTGGTAGAGTGCTTGCCTTGCAAGCACAAGGTCCTGGGTTCAATTCCCAGCATCGCAAAAAAAAAAAAAAAAAAAAAAAGGACAGTCAATGTAATTAATAAGTAATTGGGTCTGATAGGGGAGATGGGGGCTGTTTTGAAAGGAAATGAAATGCTAATACCTCCAGAGCCCTTTCCCTTCCTCCTCCAACACCTTGCCAAGGTAAACTGCCTCCAGGGAATTATTAAACTGCCTCCAGGGAATTATTCCTCCCTGCAGGGAGTTATAGGAGTTATTAATTAATGCCTCCTGGGCTGCTCCCTCTCCACCCAGGATCACTCCACCTTTTGGCCCACCTTTTGGGCAGATGGGCAAGATAAGGGGAGAAGGACAGCATGAGAATAAAGGAAATCTAAAATGTGTAAAAGGGGCAAGACATCCCCACTTCTTTGGATAAGAGCTCTGGATCCCCGTCTTCTTCCCAGGAGAAGTCTATCCCTGTTCTATCCTTTAAATAAAACTTGCTTTCTCCTCTTGCCTCGGCATTTCTCAGGTGTTCAGTCTGCACATCTGATTGATTCCCGTCACCGGCAGAATCATAGGTTACAGGTAACATGTAGTATGAAAAATGGTGGAAAGAGACGGACATCATTACCCTGTGAACATGTATGATTAGATGAATGGTGTGAATCTACACCGTGCACAACCATAGAAATGAAAAGATGTACCCCATTTGTGTACAATGAATCAAAATACAGTCTGTAAAAATAAAAAAAATTTTTAAAAAGGAAAGGTAATGTGTAAAGCACAGTGCCTTGCACACAGTAAGCAGTCAATAAGTGGTAGACATTATTGTGGCATGCAACAGGACAGCAGAACCCAAACAACATAAAGAATGTAACCTAGGGTTGAAATTACTCAAAGATCCTATCATAAGCCTCATATCTTATTTTATTTTAAATTTTAATTTTTTTACAAAATGTATTTGTATTGAAATTTTTCATTATTTACTCATGTGGAATGCACAAGCACCACAGGGCTTGTATTTGCCTTCCCCCTGCTGGTAAGACAGCCCCATTTCAGGTCTGAGGATGGCACAAAGACACTGGACATTTGATAGATTAGGGCCTGGAGAGGTGAAGTGACTTCCCCAAGGTTCATGTTTCAGAAGCAGTACTGGAATCCAGTTCTCAGTATGCCTCTTCATGTATTTTTTTTTCCAACATGAAGCAAGAAGGAAAGGTAAACTTTAAGCAGGATATTTAGTGGATACTAAAAGTACTGGTTTCTTTCACTTCACCTCTGTTAATAAGAGCTATTTTCCTTTTGTAACAGAGGGCTGTACATGGCTGGTCCTCCTGCCACTTGGCTGAGCCAGGCAGAAATGGTTGTTGAAAGTCAGTGATGCTTATGATCAGAGAGTCGGGCTCCACGGGGTAAATGGAGTCAAGCTGATACATATTAAGAAGATCCTGATGTAGGGGTCACCATTTTTCCCCCCCAGGAAATTGGCCTGGGTGAGACAGAAGGGATAATGGCCCTCTCCCTGGGTAGTGCTGGGCTGGGGATGGTTTGCAGTCAGATGAACTAATTTGAATCAGCTATGTCTCTTACTTGCTCTGTGGTTTTTAACTAATCATCAAAGACTAAATTTTATCATCTATAAAAACCTAGTTTGAGAATCTATAATTGGCAAAAAGAACTATATTTGAGTGCCCTAGGGTGAAATTTTTTGCATATCAGTATAGTTTGGATTTTAAATGTACCTCTAAAGGCCAATGCACTAAGGGCTTGGTCCCTGGGGTGACACTATTGGGAGATAAGGGAAATTTTAAGAGGTGGGGCCTAGGGGACTATTGTTAGGTTACTGGGGGTGTGCCCTTGAAAGGGTAGTAGAGCCCCAGCCCTCTCCTCACTTTCTTTTGCTTCCTGTACATGAGGTAAGCACTTTGTTGTCAGCACCCCCACTAGAGGCCTAAAAGCAACAGGTTCACCTGATCATAAAGTGGAACCTCTCAAACTATAAGCTGAGACAAACCTTTTCTCTTATAAGTTAATTTTCTCCAGTATTCTGTTATAGTGACAGAAAGGTAACACATATGTAACCAGTTCATAGAAATGCAAGTTATCATTTTCACCTTGCACTAGAAGGTTGATGTAAAATCCACAAGTTTAGAAAAGAAATGTTTAAAACTCATTATGATTCTATTGTGAGCAAGGTTTTTAACCCTTCTATGCCTCCCTTTACTCATCTGAAAAGTGAAATACTTTCCAGGTCAATAATGAGAATTTATGGTACAATGTCTAGGAGTTCAATACATACATTAAATCTAAAATAAAAACAATCTACCCTCAATTTCCCTGTGATTGTCCATCTTATACTATAAATTTCAAATTGAAATTTTAACTGGAGGCTTGGTTGGCAGACAAGATTGAAACCAAAGTCAAAGACAATATATTTATAGTTGATTGAAATGCTCTTGGTAAGACTGGCCCCATTAACATGACAGAGTGGCATGGCTATCTTTAGTCAAAGATCTCCTTCTCTTTTGAAAATTAGGGAAGAGGATGTACTGATCTGAGGGGTTTTCATACTGAGTTCTATGGAATAAGATTTGGGAGGGTTCTCAGGACTCTGGAAGAAAAGAATGGTGATACCAGGAAGGAGACAGGCAGACTTCTGAGCCCCACCTATGATTCAATTCAAGCAGCCGCATTACTGTAATTCTGTTTGGGGTGAGGGGAGTTTCTGCTATGATCATTTTTAAATATATGACTGAGCTAAAACCATGGTCCTCATGATGGTGACATGTCTCATCTTGATTAGTTCTTACGCTTTCCAAATTGGTACTGTGAATACCAACCAATTCTCTTACCAGTGAAAAGAGGTAACCACAAAGGGAAGAGGTTGAGGAGTAACATGGACAGAACATAATGGTCACCAGCAGTGAGGGAATCAGGAGGAACAAGGAAAGGGGATGCTCATCAAAGGCTATGAAGTTCAGATAAGAGGATAAGTTTTATGATTTACTGCACAGAATAGGGACAACAATAATGCACTGTATATTTGAAAATTGCTAAAAGACAGATTTTAATTGTTTTCACCAAACAAAAAAATGATAAGTCTATGGGGTGATGGATTTGTTAATTCCACATTGCAAACATCAAAATATCACATTGGGCTTCATTAATATACACAATTATTGTCCATTAAGAATAAATATTTTTTTAAAAAATAAAGCAGGTAGTATAGATTGAATGCTTTATGCCAAGCACTGGTCTACACCAAGATTTAATTCAGTTAGTGCTCCTAATCATTGCATGATCTGTAGACTGCTGTGAGCCTCATTTTAGAGAGGAGGGAACTGAGATACAGAGGGATTAATTTGTCCAGAAAGTGAAAAGTAAAGTCTGGTAAAAAACTTATACTCTTAATCTCCCTGCTAGATTGCTTCTCATCAAAAAAAGCAGATCACACAAATAACCATAACTGTGAGGAAAACCAACCAGCTCTAACATTGTCAGAGTGTCAAGCTGGTATACAGGGTTTGGCTATATGGTATATGGTTTGGATATGAGGTGTCTCCAAGGAAAGCTCCTGGGTTAAGGCAGGAATGTTCAGAACTGAAATGATAGATTATGGGAGCTGGAACCTAATCAGTGGACTAATCCACTTGATGGATTAATAATTTGAGAGAATTACTGAACTGGGTGGTAACTGCAGGCAGGTAGGGTGTAACTGAAGGAAGCAGGTCACTGGGGGTGGAATTTTGGGGTTCATATTTTGTCCTGGGCAAAAATTAGGAGAGATCTCTCGCCCCTGTCCCTACCTCTCCTTCCTGGCTATCATGAGCTGCACAGCCCTCCTCCATCACACCCTTCCACCATGCTGTTCTGCCTCACCTTTGGTCCAGAGCAATGGAGTCAGTCAAACAAGAACTGAACTTCTGAAACCATGAGCCAAAATAAACTTTTCCTCCTCTGCGTTGTTCATGTCAGGTATTTCAATCACTGAGATGAAAAGCTAACACAAGGGATCTTGGGCAATTATAGAATGAAAACTTTAATCAAAGAACACCTCTCTAAATTTCCAACTGAGAATGCCCTAACTGCAGAAGAGGCAGTAGTGATGTCCCTAAAGTAGGCCACTGAAAGCAAGATATTCTTCGGGAGTCTGCGTAGTTAATAAATGGGATTACTTATTTTAAAGATTTCAATATTAAAATAATTGCTCTTATAGGACACTGATCTGCTGCAAAGCTGGGGAGCTGAGGAGGCCCCCTGATCACCATGATTCTTGCAATTGCACCAGAAAGATTTCAGATACGTCACTTGGAGTAACAGACTTGAGTTTATTAGGAGGGACAAAAAACGGGAAGAGTGGACACTTTCAAGGAAGAGAGTGGTCTTCTCAGAGAGGAGAAAGATAGCACAGTCTCCTGCCCTCCAGTATTATTGGGAACTTCCCAGGGAAGTTTCCAGAGTCCCACACAGGTCTACCTTTTGATTGACAGCATAGGAACTGCATGGATGCTTCAAAGAGAGGACAGTATGGTGCTCAGGGAGTTGGAAGTTTTAAGGAAGTTGAGTCCCCCTGTTTTTGCCTCTATTTCCTGCCCCCTTAGTTGGCTTATTACCCTTTGAATAGCCCTCACCAAGTTTGCTTGGTGAGGACCTTGATGTTGTGGTTACCAGGGTGTTTGGGGTTGGTAATTTCAGTGGTAAGGGAGGGTTCAGCCACCTAGTAGTGTTTAATATGATCTTGAAATAAGTTTTTCTTAAGGGATGTAATTATGGTTGGGGAGATTTTGACATTCCAGGACCCTATCTTCCAGGTGTTTGTCTACCAGAATAAGTCTCGCTGTGACTTTCAGTCCCTTCATTGTCCTTCCCCTGCTCACCATTCGTGACTGACTAGCTACCTAACAATGACTAACTTACCAGTGAAATTACCTCATCCCACCTACCCTACAGTAAAATCCCTCCCAGTAAAATCACCATCCTGGAGCTATGGTGTTTACACCAGTTTCCATGGCCACCACTGGTGAAGTACAACTGTATAAGATAAGAAATCTGTCAGTCATGGCACATTGGGAATGTCTGAAACCTGGGTTAATGGTCCAAACAAATCTCATGTACTTGGACTCCTTTCCCTTCAATGACCTCACATTAGGACAAGAATAGCTTCCCATTCTGGTACAGGCGAATTACCATGGAATTAATGAAGCTTACGTTTTAGGCCCCTTTCTTAGACAGCAGTCTGACCCAGTCATAAGATATTTTTGTCCCCCAGTATGGCAATTGAACCCAGGGCTGCTTGTACCACCGACATATATTCCCAGCCCTTTTTATTTTTTTATTTTTGAGACAAGGTCTTGCTTAGTTGCCCAGGCTGGCCTCAACTTCCAATTGTCCTGCCTCAGCTTCTCAAGTTGCTGGGATTACAGGCATGGGCCACCACAGCCAGTCATACGATATGATAATATGCAAAAGAAAAATATTCGAACCATAGTCAGTTAAGACCTCTACCTCTTTCCATTCCTGTTTTTCCCTCCATTATATCTCCCTTCCTGTCACAAAGCAGTGGAGTGGCCATGAACATTTTGGGGACCTGGCTAAGGAAAAGTTGATTGAAGGATGTGCTGCTTATGTGAGATAGAGTCCCGTGGCCTCGCAGTGACTTCTGGGTGTCCTTGGCTGTCTTGGAACAGGAATGGCTTTAGGAAATGCCTGTCCTCCTCCATGCCCCACCCTGCAACACCATCATGTGAAAACATGAGGGCAGATAAATGTGGCACCCAACTTTAGAAGTTGTGGGGGGGAAGCTTGAAGGAAACAAAATCAGAAGTTAGTCAGTGGAAAATTCTTTCAAATCTTTCAGCTCATAAATGAAGGAAATTTCAGTGAAGGTTTTCCAATTCCCAGATTCTTAGAAATTAATGTGGCATAACCACAAAATGTGGAGCTAAAAGAAATGCATAAACTGTCAATATTTTGTTCAACCATGCTAAAGACAAAATTACTATGTTTAAAAATGTATTACATCATCAAGAAGCAATCAAGGAATATGTAGCCAAAACTGTAGGAAAAAACCATTTTATGGATGTGTCAGGCAGTTAATGATAAAAATGTCCTTACTGGACCTTCATTCTTGCATGATTTGTCAGCATTTTAAAATTTGTAATTTGGGGGGACTTTCTAACTTTAAATATTCACCTTTGTCTGTAAGTTTATATTCTTTCTTAAAGAGAGTGACAAATTTCATAAGCTCCAATCTCTTTCAATCTGCATCTGCCCCTGCCTGTCTGCATCTTAAGGCCCATGTCTCCAGAGCACACACAAGCTCTTCCCTCCACCTGGTACATTCTTCCCCAGGAATGTTCACGTCTTACTCCTTCACTTCATGCAGGTGTCTGCTAAGACATCACCAAACTCAAGAATCCTTCCAAGAAATTCCTATCTGGAATAGAGTCCTCCCTGTCCCCCTTCACTCTGCCCCTTTATACATTTCACTTCACAGCACTTACTGACATAGTTGTGGGTTTTCCTCACTAAAATATGTACTCTATAGGAGGGGCAGCTTCATCTGTTTATCTGCATTCTTGAGATTAAGGCCTGGCACATAGTGGGCACTCAACAAATATTTAGGGGTTGAATTGATGTAGGAGACATGAGGCTAGGCACGGGAGGAACTTTCAGGAAACAGGTTTAATTAAGTTGCAGCAATCCAGAGGGGCAAATACTTAAAAAATCTCTGGACCCTGGGTCTGGAAATTCTTTTAGATTTATACTCAGCGAAGTGGTTACATGACAGTGGGTGGGTACATAACAGTTACTCCTTGTCCCATATGCTTAGGCTAGACAGAAATCTCACAAGTTTTTACCAAGAAAACAGACATAGTATTTTTTACACAACAACAATCTTGATTGCAGACCTAGCTTTTACAAGAAAGAAGAAGCTACAAACCACAATGAGTGCTCTCTGAAAAATTCCTGCTGCCATTCTTTGTAAAACCTTGTTGACAAGAAGCTTAATTATGATGGTGGTCCCTGGAGAAGCTTAATTACAGTCAGGGTCTTTTGGGGGCTACTTCAGAATAAACAAAAATGTATGTGATCATACAGTAGTCCCTCCTTTTCTGAGGTACTATTTTCTGTGGTTTCAGTTAGCCATAATCAACAGTGGTTCAAAAATATTAAATGGGAAATCTGAGAAATAAATAAACCATAACTTAAATTGTTCTTAGTGACATAGGGAAATCTCATGTGTCCCACTGCATCCCACCAGGATATGAATCATCCTTTTGTTCAGCATATCCACACTGTATATGCTACCTGCCTGTTAGTCACTTGGTAGCCATCATGGTAAACAGATCAGCTATCAGGGTTTCATAGTTCTTATACATAGGGTTAAATACTATTAGTGGTTTCAGACATCCACTGAAGGTTTTAGAACATATTGGCCATGGATGAGGGGTCTACTGAAGGGCCTGTTGGGAATGCTCTGGAATCAATTAGTCCCATGGACCCTATGCCTTTGCTCACTGAGTCCACTGCATTTTTTCATTTCAACCAGAATTAATTCTAGCAATCTACTCTTATCTTTCTCAGAGAAGCCCCAGGCTACAAAAATGAATAAAATAAAATAAAATTTTATTTTAAAAACTGGCAGTTTTTAAAAGTCAAGAACAGTGTGTCCTGGCAAATACTTGCCTTTCCCACTGAGAGTGCCAGAAAGAAATGACTGCAGCAAAATGCCACCCGCAAAGGGTGGTGGGCTCATTAGCAGGGGTAATATTGAGATTTCTGAAACATAACGGCTTCTATCAAAGCTGGCAGCTCACTTTCAGAAAATCACAGACACTCGGGCCACTGTTTAGTGAGCCAAAGCATGCCTCAGTCCACTCCCGCACAGAAAAAGCACCCCACGTTCAGCATAAGGGCCTCGGAGAGGGAACGCAGCTTGTCCACGTGGCAAGAGGCCAGGCTGGCTCCTTTCGAAGCAATGGTCATTTAAATGTCCTGTTAATTCTTCAACCGGTGTCTTGAAGGACTCGGCGCCAGGGTGTCTCCAGACTACTAATATTGGACTGATGGGCGATGCAGAACCTGAGGAAGTTTAAAAACAGGCAAGGGGAAGGAGGCCAGGGAGAGCCACTGATTTTCCTCCATCTGTACTAACACTGCCACCTAGTGTTCGGGACGCATACAAGAACCTGCGAAGTGAACGTCGCCAAAAAATACAGATTTAAGGGAAGCTGTGGCTTATAGTGCTGTTAATGGTTGATTTCTAAGTATTGTGTTAATCCTGTTTCATTTCAAAAGCGGAAATCACATTTTTTAGAAAATAGCTTATTTATTCTTTCTACCCAAACTCGGTGTGCACCTTTCAGCTAAGAGTTAGCATTCATTATTTTATTTGCTAATCCCTTATGCCTAAGAGATTTACCTGAATTCCCTCAGGTGGTGATTGTGACAAGGTCTTGAGAGACTTGCTACCACTAGTTCTTGTTTACTTTGGTTTTATACATAAGAAAAACGAGGCACCAAGAGGAAAAGTCAGGAGATTACACATGGAAGGAGCAACCATGCCCCTCACCATCTTGCCTCTCATTTTAAATGCTGATCACCAGGAAGGCATACAAAATAATCAGAAAATGTGGCTGGATCCCTCAAAGACTTGGGGACAAATACAGCTTGTGTGGAGGTAAAACTATGGGGAGACCTTTATGTGATTGCCACGTTTTTCACATGGAGATTGGTGTATGGGAGAGTTTTAAGTTTTACACCAAGTGTATCCTCTAGCAGGTGCAAATGTTTTAATGCAACTCCCTTCACACAGTCATACGTTACAAAGATGTAGAATGGAGAGACATGATCAGGGAATGGGAAAACCAAAAATGCCTTGTCTGAGACACCTTCATCAATTCACTTCACTTTTTTGACTCTGTTATCAGAACTGGGAGTCCCACCACTTGAATGATGCACCTCAATGAAGGGGGGAAACCCTCAATGTGCATATTTATGTATTAATCTTGTATGAGCACTTTAATGTTATATACCTCTATTAAAATATGCTATAAAGGCTAAAGGGAAATATTAAAAGCAGTATTTTAATATTTATTAAATATGTAAGTATTAAGTATTTATTGATCGATATGATCAAATAGTCCATTTTTATGAAGTATCTTAGTCGTTGATTTTAAAAAATTGGAAGAAGGTTTGTGAACCAGTGTTGTGGACATCCTTTGTTTGCATGGCGGTCACAAGAAGACGCAGATACTAGTGGAAGTTGGTCCTTGACTGGTTTACTAAGATGGGGAGCTCATTGCTTACTACCAACTACCCACTAAACAAAGGTTTTGTTAAAATTGAGTCAATGCATTTCCATTCGCTGACTCTCCCTTTTAAGTGTATATTAATAAAATTGTTCAAGCCCTACTAGAAATATCATTTGAAAATATTTTTTAAACCCAACAGCTTTGAATGAAAATTTTTGTGTAAAACTAAGGGTTTTTTGTTGTTGTTGTTGTTGTTGTTGTTGTTGTTTGTTTGTTTCTTTGGGGCAGAAAAGACATAATGATGCAAACTTTTTAAACATTATTTTTCAAAATGTTCTATGACACATTTCTTTCAAAATGGAGTTACTACCTCATTCATTTTTAAATTACCTTTTTCTCACAAGAATATAATTAAGTTTCTGTATCTTTAGTTTAGACATCTACTAGGAAAACAACAGCCAACACATTTATCAGGGGAAAAGCAACAAATTTGGAAAGTATATTCTTGCAAAAGAAAAAATGTGTAACACCTTCAATTACTGCCAAACAAAATAGTGAAAACAAAGCATCAAATATTTATGTAGCAAAAAAAGAAAAAGACTTTCGCGATCATTCCCTATCTCATTTCAGTGTTAGTCTACTCTAGTAAAGAGCTTGTTTTTATAAAATTAAACACATTCAGGAATTTCTGGCTTCAATTTTATTGAGGTTAAAACTTGCAAAAATGGAATAAAAATAGTCTCATGATAATAATATGAGGGTCTGTGAAATTTTATTCTGGAATCTTTTTATGCCTAAAAAGTTATTCCATCAATGGTAACCTTTCCATTTTATAACTTGTTTTTAATAAAGAAGTAGTTTACCACTGAGTATCTGGTCTTCTAGAACGTTTTTTTTCTGATGTCTCATAAAGAATTTTTTTGTATTCATCCCTGAAACAGAATTTAGCAAATACCATAAATTCATATATGATGAAGACACATGTACAATGGAACAGATCTCCCTGCTGAATTATTTGCTCTTATACTTGCTTCTTCTTGACATCGGCAACATTTTTCCTTGCCTCTCCCAGTAATATTTGCTGACAAAGGAATCTCCATGTTATTTTCATTGTATTGTTTCAGTCATTTAAACCTCAACAGGAAGAGTAGAGGCCTATCATCTGCCACTATATAAGAAAAATCTCAGAAGAAGCTTCTAAACATCTATCATGTTTAGTGTATTGTAACCTATTTTGATAGGATTCAATCTCACTTGACTATAAGCACCACTGAAGAAATAGTGGGCATTTTTCTTCATATACATCATGCTCAGTTTAAAATGTTGCATGCGATGTGATACAAAGGTTAAATGCAAGACATCAAAGAGTGCCAAAAGCAAATAACCCAGAGAGGGTACCATGACAAATTCCTCCACAGAATGGAATTAATTCCTCTTCAGGCCTTGAGATACCTCTTGTTCTTTATGCTACATGTGACAAACAGAGCCATAAAGTCAGGCATATGTAGGTTGACCCTTCTATGAAATATTACAAAAGCTTAAAATTTTATTTTCAAACATAAAAGTGCATATAAATCAGTGTTCTAAGATGTTCTTCCTACAAACACAGCAGATCATATTGTACTTTAATTTGGATACCAGTAACACAACAAATTAGTTACATACTGGCAAAACAGGCATTGTGGGGGTCATTCAAACACCAGCTGCCCCAGGGAGAACTAAGTCTACTGAGATTGTGAGTACTGTTTTATTACATCTTTTAGAGATGAGCACACATTTACATAGATAACTTGAGAAATATTAGTTTTTATAGTTGGAATCATACTAACGTATTCCCTTTAAAGAAACAGAGCCAGGAGGGGAGGTTATTAATTCATGGTTGTTGCTGGTAAATATCAAAGTGACTATGCTATGTCGAATAATATCCTCCAGAGATGCTCTCCCCCTAGTCTCGGAACTTGTAAATATGCTACTTTTGTGGCCAAGGACTTTGCAGATGTAATAAGGATCTAAGGGTAGCCCTTTTGCTGGCAGGTCAGGTCTGTTTACTTAAAGGAGTCAGGGACAGATGCTGAAGCTGAATACTGGCAAAGCTGTGCTCATAGACTTTCCAGTCATGGACCACAAGCATCAAAAATCACTAAGTGGGAAGGCCAGACAGGACAGTAGGTGCTGCAGTGAACATCAGCACAGAAACAAGCAAGAACAAAGCCTCCACAGGCCCAGCACAGGGCCATGGTCACTGTCACTATGTAAGCATGCCCAGGGCATAGCTGCCACCCATGGGCAAGAAGAGGGAAAAAAAAAATCCTCTTTTGACTGAATTTACATCTGAAGAATTTGTTGAGAAGAAATAGACAAAACTAGATTAAGTGTCCTGCTTTCAGAAGGAATGGAGGTCCCAATAAAGTTCAATCACAGGAAAAATAATGTTAATTTTCATAGCAGATGTGAAAAATACCACACATGGTATCATAGGCCTAACAGCCCTCACTTAAGAAAATGCTCACCACACACACTGGTAAGATGAGTTCCATGGGGGACAGGAACACTTTCCTGTCTTCCCTCTCTGGCTCTCTTTCATCTGGTCTCTTCAACTGTGAGCTATATTCCTGAAACAAGAACTAAAACAGATGCAGAATGAAGGCATCCTGGACATTCTAAATAAACCTCACTGCACCCCTGAACTAGACAGCCTCAAACACAGTAGCGTTTAACAGCTCAGAGGTCCTAGACAGCTAGCCTGACTTGCAAGTAGGAGAGGCTACAAGAGCATGCACCACTGAAGGCCTCAAACAGGGAATTTCTCAGGCCATCTTTGATGGATGTCTCCCTGATACTACGCAACAGGTTGAAAGAGAATGAGCTCCTAGCAAATGTAAGAGGAATGTTCTATTTAGCCTGAAACAGCAATGGGGAAATTGTCACCTCAAATGCAGGTGGGAAACACTGAATTCATTATAGATCTAAAAAAGTACTTTATCTTAGAAAAACAGCAAGTAGCACACAAAAATATATGTTAAAAGCCTGAATATAATAGAACAATGCTGCATCATTTTCTTGATCCCAATAGACCTCTCTCCTATTGAATTTTCAGTAAGTCCTATTTCTTCTCCTATCTAATTTTAATAGCAAGGAATTATCATAATCTTTGGCAGAATTAGTGTTATGAAAAATGCTTAACTATGCACAAGGTTCTTTAAGGATCTTTATAGGGTAAGTATCAAAGAGCTTCACAGAGTTGTCAAACAGAATAAGAGACTTACCAGGTCACCTAAATGTGTTAAACGATATCAAACCTTATGTGTTTAAAATTAATTGTGAAAAGGTAAATATTCAATCCATGATTTGCTTCCATGAGATTTTATACAAGGAGCCTAAAAAAAGTAGGCGATCTTTCTCACACTTTACGCCAAATATTCACAAATTATTCAGGTTCCCAGTTTCTACTTCACTATTACCATAAGCTAGTCTTTTATATTTTCTGGAACACATAAAGTTTTCAATCAAGTAACCACTATCACACAAGATCTGTGGGTACAATTAAACAAAATATTCTTATCCCCCTGCTCCTGTTCTCTCTATATAGATTCTGAAGAAACTCACTGAAAACAAGACAGGGTTTCACATCATGCAAATAATCGATAATTATTTCGAGAATTAACTAGAGTTGTGGTTGACTCCCCAGTACTCATTCCATCATAACCTTGTTGATCAGTCATAACATGATTGCAAATTGATCTTCATGGGAGGGGGCTCTGATTGCTATGGGAACATGATTATCTTGGTTCAAAATGGGCAAATAACATGTTTGACACATGAGAAGAGACATATTTTGCTGAAGTCTTGGGAAGTCCTCCTACACTGGAGAGCAATGTGAAATCAGTCTCTTTTTCAATGCGCAAGAAAAAAGTAGCACAAAGCTTATCATTTTACTACCATGGTAGCAATTAGTCCTAGGATCAGGTCAGAACATTGTGGATAGCCAAATAGCCTGAGATGAAAAAGTTTCCTGATAACATTATTGAACTGCTGAATGAATCAACTTTGACTTCTTCTTAGGTGAGAAAATAAACTTCTTTATCTGCATGTCAATTTAAGTATGTAAATAAAACACACATTAATGAGTATCATTTCTTCCTGCTATCTAAACCCAAATCCTTATTTCTAGCTACCAGAAGACATTTATATTTATATGTCAACCCTAAGGTTTGTTCTGTCTAAAACAGAACACATCTCCTCCCTCAACAAAAATCACTATCCACACTACCCAGTCTTCAGGTCTCAGTTATTCTTTCACTTTTCCATGGGTTTCCTCACATGGGTGAGTCCCAAACTCCCATTTATCTACTCCTTTTTGCAATCTCATCACTCTGGGTCAGACATTTTTTTTTCCCGTTTGTTCATTATTTATTGTGCATGCACCCGCGACAGCATTGTTCTAGGTGATACAACCCTAAGAGACAGAAAATCCCCTGCTCCTGTGTAGTTTGCACTGCTCTGGAAAACCCAAATGATTACTAAATGAATATAAAAATATATAATAGCTAAAAAGAAAAATTGACCCTAAAGGAATAAAGCAGTCTCAGTGACTGTAGCTCATCATCTGCAGAGTAAGCCAGACATATCCCTCAGTGGAAAGTGCTTCTGGAAATATTATCCCACAACATTTTTAATGAAGTATTTGTAGAACTTCAGGGCAATGTTTCTCAGAGTATTTTTTTTAACTAGCTCATGATAATTGTACATATTTATGGGTACAGTGTGATAACTTGATATATGTATACGATGTATAATGATCATCAGGGTTATTAGCATTCCCATCACCCTGAAACATTTATCATTTCCTTGTGTTTGGAACCATCGATCTCCTCTCCTAGTGCTACACACAACAGGTAATACACTGCTGTGCCTGTGCTGCTGTTGAACACTAGAACCGGGGTACTAGTTCTTTTGGTACTGGGTCAGGTAATCGCCATTTCCCAGACACATTATTTCACAGAGAGTATTTAGTTACCTGCTCATACCAGCACAAAACAGGCCAAACTATGGAAGGTTTTGGAGGCAACACAGAATAGGGGGAAACCACTGGGGATGTGGAAATCATCTCAGAAGTTGTGCTTTTTTATTCTTTCCACATGCTCCATTATGATGGTATCTGCCCTTAAAGATGTGTTCAAATGTCATCAGCTTGTGAAGTTACTTCTACTCCCTTAGTGTCAATGATTCCTGGACTCCTAAACATGGTATTTCTCTCATAGCTCAGGTCTTTTCTGCCATGTACTAGAATCTTTTGGATATGTGCCTCTCTCCTTCATGAGTGTAAGGTTTGCCTTGTATTCATCATAGAACGTACATGTTTTATAAAGAAGAATCTGGAAGTTGTTTTCTTGCCCCCATGAATACATGTTAAGCAAAAAATTAGCTTTTCTAATGCTATTTTTACTTGCATGAATTGGGACTTGCATTAGCATGCCTTTTAATTCCTCTTCCAGATTGCAAAGGATGTCAGTCCTAAATAAAACCTGTAAAATCCCAATCCTGACACACCCCATCAGACATGTTTCTCAACCCTAACAACTGGGATAATTACTATTCTGTCTATTCACTCAAATTCAGATAGTTTTATGTTTCTAGTTTTTGCTCTTTGATATAGAGGACCATTTCAAGCAAAATACTAAGATTAAATTCTTATACTGATTTTTCATGCTACTTTCCTTCCTGAATTTAGCACTGAAGAATGTTCATGTCTTAACATATATGAGGGTAAAATCATCTTCCACTTCCACCCTTCTCTATGATCATGCCAACCCACCGAACATTAAGGTTTGCTTTATCACAAGCACGAAAGACGAAAAATCATCTAACTTTTCTCAGTCACTTTTTGCCAGGTAGGGAGGAGTGAGAAATCCCATTCTCTTTGGGACAGATTGAATGTTAGAAGTTGCCACTCCCACATGGCCTGCCCTTTGTTTTTTAGCCTTGGCTCTTAGAGCTACTTGTCAAGCCAGTCTTCTCTACTCTGCATGCTTAGTTCACAAACATGAAGGACAAAGATCTTGTCTCTTTACAACTTGGTCATTAAGCTTGGAAGCTACCTAGGAAAAAGGAAGCTAGTATTATTTTATCCTTACCTCCATTGAAAGTTCCCAATTGGCTCAGCCCTCTGAAAGGGGCACAATTCTTTACTTACACACACACACACACACACACACGCACAGATGCACACAATTTTCAAGTGTGTGAACTGAAGAAATGAACAGCTAGGAAATGTATCTGTATTTAATATCTTTTCAAGTGATGGATATGAAAAGGGAAGTTTCAGGAATATTTATGGAATTTTAAAAAAGAGAACTTGCTTATGCCTTAAGAGGCATCCAAGACAGGGATTTCTGACTCAGTCTCTCCCTGTTCCTGACAAAGCATACATAAAGACTGAAAACAATGAAAATTCTGAGCACTAAGATTTAACACTGGCAATCCAATCATAGAATCTGGGGAGAAGCTCTATCAGTCACCACAAAACTGAATTGTGAACCATTATTTAAGGGCCAAAGCTTATTTGTAGCTTGAAATTTAGCAGCCTGACAATAGCCCACATCTTGGCAAGGAGATCAGAAATTTGAGGATCAGAACACATCAGAGCAGAAATGCCACACAGTTGGCTGGCTCTGAATCCTGAAGCACCCAGTGTAGCTCCAACCTCAATAGCTTCCTTTCCACAAAGTCACAGAGGAGGGAAAGGATCGCATGTGTGTTAAGATGAAATACAACACATTGGGAACTGCGATTCCAATTGCTAGTATGAAGGCGGGTACAGACAAAAAGTGAGCGAGAAATGGCTTTCCATGTTCTCTTTGAGGTTCAAATCACTGGGGAAAAAGGCAAAAATAGCAGGATCCTTGAGTTAAATGTTGCCAGATGCTAAAAACTGGGTTAGGTACTATATACACGAAGGGGCTCAATGGAATTTCTGAGAAGGGCAGTCCACCAACATCAATACTTGCAGGACCAGGGGGAAAGGCCCAACACAAACAGATTTCTGATTGTCAATTGTTCTTCTTCGTTTTACTGAGTTTCTGAGAAGCATTTGTTATAAGAGGACTATCTGTCCTTGAAATACAGTCTTGACTTGGCTTCCATGGCACCAGTGTCTTGGTTCTTATTTTGACAAGTCTGATTCATAATGGTGAAGAACCTACCTCAGGACTCAGTCCTTGAACATCCTCTCCACTCCAGTTACAGTTGGAATCTTGGTGATGTCCTCCTTTACTTACAGCTTAAATTTAATTTATTCACCACTGACTCTACATTTCTATCTCCAGTCTAGACTTCTCCCTTGAAGTCCACATTTCATCGCCAGCTGACTACTCAACAATGCCATATAGATATTTAGTAGACCTCGTCATGTTTAAGAACTAAACTTCTGCCTTGCTACTTAAAATGCATTCCACCCACAACCTCCTCCATTTCAGAAAATGACCACTTCATGTTTCTGGCTCCTTAAGTCAGCATTTGAGTAATCTTTGGCTCTTCTTTTTCTCTGACGCTATATCCAATCCATCATTAAATTCTGTCAGCTTAACCATCAAGATACGGATACTCTACACACACACCCCACATAATTTTCTACCTTATCTCCCCTGTTCTTGTATTCCAAGATTCTCTGAACTGTCCCCCTACTTTTACCTTTATTTACCCTTTTGCAAGCCATGATTCACACAGTAGTCTATAGTCCTTTTAATGCATAAATCAGTTCATGTCTCTCTTTCACTCAAACCCCTCCAATGTCTTCTGATACTATTCACAATAAAAGTCAAGGTCACATAATGGCTTGCTGTCTGTGCCTTCCCTCCCCACACCTCTAAGCCTCCTTACTAATTCCACTGCAACCACAAGGTTGTTTCATGAACATACCAATTAACCTCCTGTCTTAAGACTTTGGCACTTGCTGTTCCCCAGGTCTGGGATGCTTTTCTTTCAAGTATGTGCATGGTTTCCCCTCTCATTCCTTTGTCTCTATTGTCTAAGAGGCTGGCCCCTACCCATCCACATGATCCATGCCTGGATCCTTCTTACCCTGGCTATTTGTTCTCCATTATTCATTTCACTGCCCACATGCTCTATTTTCACGTATTGGTTTATCACCTCCCTCAAACAGAAATAGGAACCCAGTCAGAATTTAGTCACTGCTGTATCCACAGTACCTAAAGCAATGCTTGACACAAAATTTGAATAAAAATTTACTGAATGATTGAAACTTCCCTTGTTCTTCAGTGACATAATACCAACAGGCTTATGCCTTAATAATACAAAGATATTGAAGAACCATTATACTAAAAGAACATCTCAGAAAACCATACTTACCAATTTGTACTAACAAAACTTTAATCACCAAAGCAACATAGTGTGAGAAATGAGGAGAAAGTTCAAAACAACAGAAAGAAAAATCAACAGGATAAAAAGAAAACACAGAAGGCTTCAATAAAACAGGAGTAATGGTCAGAAAAAAATCTGTAGAATAACACTAAAATCATGATGCAAGAATTAAAGCATGTCCTGGGGGCAGTGAGAAGCAGAAAGGCAGAAACTGAAACAGTGGTTTATTCAGTTAGTGCATATTGAGGGCTAGTATTTCAGGTAGTGCACAAGGCAATTGAAATTCACCTTCATGAACACGTAGTCAGATGGACAAGCCCAAATTCTACTCGTGGGGGTCTGAGATGGTAGCACTTTACTAGAAACCACTTTGACAGTACAAGTCAGGGGAGCCTTAAAATGCATAATATCAAGACCGAAAATAATACAAAGAAACAGATATGATCAGGTCAATCCATAGGATTTGTATTAGAAATAGATTTACATATGTCCTATAATATATATACAAAATTTTTCAATGTTAGAAAGTAAAATGTACACAATAATGAAATTATCAACTACATATTAGTAGAGCGAAACAATGGAGCACTTTGCAACTTTTCAAAAAAGAAGAGAGGGCTGGGGATGTAGCTTGGTTGTAGAGTGCTTGCCTAACATGAGCAAGGCCCTGGGGTCAATCCCCGGCACCAAAAAGAACAACAACAACAAAAAAAATAGCAATTATTTTAAGAACATGAAAATTTCACAATCCAGTTTAACTAAGAAGGCATTATAAGTATCAATATGCAGACTGACTTTAAATACTGCTCTTTTCTTTGGAGTTTGGGACTAAGAGTATAAGTTCTTTTTACTGTGGGCCATTTGGCAAATTTTCTTTAATAAATATAACTACTTCAATAATCAGAAATAACAAATAAGTGTTCAATGAAGTAAAAACTAAAACTAAATTTTTAATTTTCTCCCACACTACCACTTCTTAACTACATATTTTAAGCCTATTCCAATACAGTTCTCATTTCCTAGAATTACCCACTCTACTTATGTTACTCTAAAGAATTCAAGCAAGTGGTTGATATTTTTGCTCAAAGCCTGCTTTGAGTTTTATATTCTTGCAGTTCAACTCCAAATTACCAAAACAGAGTATATTTTTTGCTCCGCAGATGTTCTAAATTCACTGGGGCAACAGAAATGAAGATTTTATTAAAATGAACCAATAATTCATCACTCACATTACCTCTTACCATAAAAAGTTTACTGCATTCAAAAACATAATTTTATCAAAAAATAAAGTTCCTCATTATGGTCAAGATATAAAGTATGCCCCAAAAGTTCATGTTTAAAACAATGTAAGAGCTGGGCGTAGTAGCGTGCACCCGTAATCCCAATGACTCGGAAGGCTGAGACAGGAGGATCTCAAGTTCAAAGCCAGCCTCAGCAAAAGTGAGGCCCTAAGCAACTCAGTGAGATCCTATCTCTAAAAAAATACAAGAAAATGGGTGGGATGTGGCTGAATGGCACAGTGCCCCTGAGTTCAATCCCCAGTAATATACATACATACATACATACATACATACATACATACAACAATGCAAGAATGTTCAGAGGGGAAATGATTACATTATGAGAGTTGCAACCTAATTGGTTTATTAATCCACTGATGGGGATTAGTTGAGTGGTAACTGTAGAGAGGAAGGGTGTGGCTGGAGGAGACAGGTCACTGGGGGGTGTACCTTTGGGGTTTATACTGGGTCCCTGGTGAACAGAGCTCTCTGCTTCCTGGTCGTTGTGTCCTGGGCTGTTTTCTTCCACCACATCCTTCTGAAATGATGTTCTGTCTCACTTCAGACCCAGAGCTACAGAGTTGGCTGACCACAGACCAAACTTCAGCAACTGTGAGCCAAAAGATACACTTCCTGCTCTACGTTGTTCTTGTCAGGTCTTTTTGTCACAGCGATGAAAAAGCTGACTAACACCTTCCTCATTAAAATGCTTCAGTAAAAACATCGAGACTATGGGTGATAGTTTCACAGGATTACACACATGTCAAAATTTGTCAAATTGTACACTTAAAATATGTGCATATTATAATATGTGCATTATTCCTTGGTAAAACTGCTAAATAAAACAGTGTCATGAAAGACCATACACTGAAATACGATTTAAAGGACTGAAAGGGAGACACATACACACAAGAAAGAGAACCACTCCTTAAATGCATCAGCAAGTTTATTTACAAATGAAGCTGAACAGAAAGCTCATTAGCTTCTGCAGAAAACTTCTGGGATACAAACCATGGTTATTTTTCATTAATGAAAATAAGCAGCTTTCTACTGAATTGCTTAACAACACTTCTGGTGAAGAAAACTGAGCTCCCCTCATCAAGCAAATAAAATGTTACATGAGCTAAAAATTTCTTTCAATCATAATACATAGGTGGAAAAAAGGGATACCGAAAGCAAATTTAGGGATGGATTTAAATGAAAATTTTCATGTGGTTCCACATTAACTTAGTACACAATAAACAGAGCAAGTGCAATTACACATTTATATTAACTATTTCAAATAATGGTTAAGAACTTTAAAAAAACAATAAAATACCCTCTTCAAAACACCACAAAAGAGTCAAAACTAGATAATCATCATCAACCTCAAAATATTTTTAAGTTCTTGTTTTTTCCCTTGTGCTTTTAAGATGCTGACTTCAAAAAGTAAATACTGCACTTTTTCCCCCCACACAAAATTACCTTCTTATAAATACACAAACAAAAATACAGGTTCTTCCAAGACTACGACGGTTCTATGCAATCTAATAAAGCCAAAAAAAAAAAAAAAAAGTTATTCTTCTTAAAAAAGAGCAAAAAAGACATCCGACACATATTTATAGATCTACATCAGCAGCAAGCACCTCTTCTTCTATCTGCAACAGTGCTTTCGTATGGAGACTTACATCACATGGCGGTTGGCCGTCCAGCTGATCAGGCAAGGAGAGAAGAGAGAAAAGTGCTTAGATTCGGAAACGAGTGAATATGGCCTCATGGGCTACATAGCAGTCATCACTCAGAGAGTGACACAGTGAGAGAGAGAGAGAGTAACCTGTCACTCAGTTTTAGGATAAAGCTAGCAAATCACAGCCTCTGGGCTCTAGAATTCTTTAGTTATAAAAATAGAATAAAAATGAACTGCTGACATAGACAGAAATTACACTCAACTCTCTATTATTTTCATTGAAGGAGAAAAAAAGGCATGGGCGATTTTATAATGATGATTCCAAAAAATCAATTATATTTGGCTTTGGAGCAAAGAGAGAAACGCGCACACACATACACACACTCCCCAGCCATGCCCAGCCTTGCCATTCTCCAGCCTCAGCATCAGTGTCCAGGGAAAACTGAACAGCTGGGGAAAGAAGGCTCAGAAGCCACCAACAGATAAGAGAGAGTTGATGGGGCTTCAATCATTTCCAAAGCACTCTTCACATAAGGGGCCACATAAATACCTCAGAGTTCAAAAGCAAATGGTTTTGCTGATACCACTTGTGATACCCCTTCACAGTAAGGAAGAAACATGTTACCAGTATCAAGGTTCAAAATATACACAGCAGTAATGGTTGTCTTGCTGTACTTATAAACAACACACAACCCAAATATGCTAGTCTATATTTTATAACACACAAATACATAGACACAATGTAGCATTTGAAGTTTTTGGAAAATTCAGTTTTGCCAAAAATTACATTGAAACACCATATAGTCAGAATTAAGATGTAAGGCTCTCTTAAAATACTGTATGAAATGATATCTGATTAGACACTAACACAGAGTATAAGCTGACATTCTCCATTACTTTAAATGATCATTTGCAAAGCTGCTCATATTCTAAACCACATAACAAAGCTCGTTGTTAAATAATAAAAACAAGCTGTTGAGGTGAGATCAACCCTCAGTCACTTTGTCTATTTTGGTGTGAATGTTCCCTTGAGTCATTCAGGGCTTCCTGTCTGTGCAGGGTCTGGACTATTGGGTGCAAGTTCCTCTCCAGTTCCATGACCCACAACCCATCTTTGTATGGCTGGATCCTGAGCAGTGAGCCATCCACTATACATCCTCTTTGAAGGGGATAGACTAGGATCCCTAAAATCTAGAATCCTATGGCAGTGAACCTGAGGGGGACATGGCTGCAGGCTCAGGGAAATGCATGGGAACCCGCGGTCTCCTTAAAAGACATGAAATTTTCTCTCTGATTTGCTCTCTTACATTTGAATCTGAGATAGCAGTCGTTGCAGTACAATTGGTGGTTTCTGATTCTGACTTCGGCTCCTGAGGAAGAACCTCCGAGGTCACACTCACAGGACACACACTAGGAGACAAAAAAGAAAAAGAAAAAAAGAAAGAAAAGAAAAAACAACCCATGTATAATTAGCTCAAGAAAGCTTGGGACACACCCAGAAAAAAAAGGAAAGGAAAAAAAAAGCAGAATGCAGCTTCTAAGCTCTTGGATACATTTCAACAAAGAAAAAGGTGGGGAAAAGGCCAAGAAATGATTAGTAGATTAAAATCAATCTTGCCAGATAGGACATTAAAGGATTCATAAAGTCTATTTTAAGAGCCAAGATGACCATTTTAAATAGAGCCCCAAATAAAGTAGAAATAATTTGCTAATTGGCTTAAAGAGATTTAGTCTTCATGCCCCCAGGGGAATAGAGGGTAAGTCACCACATTAAAGAACTGGCCAAAGCAAATGCAGTTTGGATGTTGGCACTCCAGTCTAGGGGAAACCACCTCGAGTATTCCCGAAGCACTAGCTTGGCAAGAGTTCCCACAGGGCTCCTCCCTTTAGGCTGGGGATTTCAGTTCCATGTGTTCAAACACTAATTATTTTGAGTCATTCTGTTCCGCCTAGGAAGAGTGCAAGCCAGCTATGGACATACTGCAACCAGCAATGTTCTGTGGGAATCCAGATCCACAACAGGGGACCTTCTTCTGGTCCAATGTAAGTCCAAGAATCAAATACATATGTCTCTAGAGACAGACAATGCAAAACCAAGCAGGTACAGCCTTAGTACTTTCTTATATACAAAAATCTATCAGATATAAGCAGGCTGTGCAATTTTTAAAAAACTTGCAATGGTTTTCCTTATGTGTTCTCCCTATTTGAAGATAGGCTTTTAGACACTGATAATTTTAGGTCCCTATGCCTTAGATAACATTGGTAAATTATATTTTAAGGATGCCTATGATACCATGTTAAACATTTATGCACTGTAAATTTTATTTATAGAATTCTCAGAGATTAGAGATAGGAAATGCATAGTGTTTCCTGATTCACTTCTTTACTAGATTCAGAATTTGAGAACTAAGTAATAGCAAGCAATTTGTGATTCCAACATAGCACAGACGGACAAATACAGCACCTAGCTTGTTAGTGGCACATCCACACCCAGCGGCTCAAAGAAGCCATGCGCTTTCCAAGCAAAGCTTTGCAGGTCTGCAGGCTGTTTATCTCAGTCTCACCTTAAAACAATGTAAATGATAACAAAGACCCAGGGACTCGATGATCATGGCAGCTCCTTTGCCCAGAATGTTATTACAGTAGGAGCACACTCGCTTCCCACTGACTGACCTAGACGCAGAACAAGAATGGAATGGAGGCTTTCACCTGCACAGCACGAGGTTCATATTTAAAATCACACTCTGGTATTCACATCAATAATAGCAATTTAAGAAAGGCTGTATGTATCTATGGGAGAAAAACTTTAACCAGTCAACCAAAGCATGACTCACGGTAACGGTGAATGATCTGCATGACAGCTCTGGGACCCCTGACAAATACTCACCTATATGAACAGTTTCAGTGTAATTAGTCCACTCGGCACTCGGTAACACCATCCTCCTTAGATCACAGACCTACTTAGCAATACCTCCCCTCCTCTAATCCATTACATCTTCATGCCAGTTAATCCTGCCAAAGCACACAATTCTAATCATGTCATTCCACATCTCAGACTGAAGGGCAGCCTCAACTTCCCTCAAAGGCACTGCAAGTCCTCAACGACCTATCTTCTCAGTTTTACTTTTGACTCTTGCTTATTTGCCCAATTTTCTAATTAAACAAAGTGTCAGTGCTTTCCTGCCTATGTCTCTGGCCTGTATAACTGGCTCTGCAGAGAATGAAATGAACACTGCCAGGCAGCTACCATTTACATTTGGAAGGGGTTTCTACTTTACTTTTGGATGTAAGTCTTATCTCTTGCAGTGCTAAAGTGACAGCCACTTCCTCCTTACCTTTGCATCCCCTGGGATTAGCACAGCACTTTAGTGGTGCTGAGCAGTGCATGGCTGCTAAGTGTCTAATGTTGAAGACCATCCAGATCTTCTCAGGGAAGGGAAGCTCAAGGACGGTCCCTCTGGCCTCTGTTCTCCTAGCTTGTGGGGAGCAGGCCTCCCAGTAAGTACGCAGATCCTCTCTTCTGCACAAACTTCGCCTCTGCTAAAAAACTGACCATAAATCCTTACCCTTTTTCTTTTACATCAAACCCTTTAAGACACACTTTGTAGATTCTGGCATAGGTAACATTACGTTGGATTGATTAAAAATATGTTTTCTTATAAAAGTCTCTTCTTTAATAGTTTAAAAAATCCTAATATCAATGTATTTGTACCTTTAAAAATTGTTTCATTTGTGTTGGGTAGGTACAGTGGCTCACGCCTGTAATCCAAGTGGCTTGGGAGGCTGAGGCAGAAGGATAGTGAGTTCAAAGCCAGCCTCAGTTACAGTGAGGTGCTAAACAACTCGGTGAGACCCTATCTCTAAATAAAATACAAAATAGGGTTGGGGATGTGGCTCAGTAGTTGAGTGCCCCTGAGTTCAATCCCCAGTACTCAACCAAAAAAGAAATTTTTTTTTTCATTTGTAAAATAAATAAAAAGAACATATGCCGGAACTCCCTTGGGATGACAACAGAAGCATTGTTGTAGGTACTTACATGAAGCACAAGAGATCTGTGGAGAAACTATGCATATCTAAAAACACAAACCATGCTGACATCTGAGCTTCACTCCACAGCACAAGGCATGTGGCTAGTTGATGCTATTAAACTCACACACTTCCCACCCCATGTGAAAACCACAGAACTCAGTTAATGTAGCCTGAACAAAATGATGGCAAACCAGTAACAGCCAAGCAATGATTTTAGCAATCAAAAATAAAAAAAAAAGATCTAACCTACTAAATATATATTTTTTTAAACCTAGGTTGTTAAAGCTCCCCAGACTACGAAGCTTGATTATAATGTTTTCTCTTATACTCAGTTCCTATAAAATGAGTTTGTATTACAGAGTCATTAAAAGTCAAACATTTTACAATAGTGCTTTTACTCATAAATAGGAAAAGCATCTGTGATCTAGTATATATTTTTAGGATTCCACACGGAGAACTATTCAGACATGTCTTACAACCAAGACACTGAACCCACACTCAGGCCAACAAGACCCTGGCAACTGGTAGACATCTTCAGGGTCGCCACTGGTTTCTGAGACTTCTATAAATACTATTAGAGTCACACGGAAAGATAATCAGAAAGCCTTCTCAATGGCCTGGAATAAAGAACACTGACTGTGACATATTCAAAAGTGCTGTTCTTTTTCATTGAAAGCTTGTACAAGATTTAGGGGAAATACCGCTGAGACTAAGAGGAAAGGAGAAACAAAGGGCCTCACCTGCTGCGGGGCTGGGTGCCTAGCTGTGGAGTGGAAGGGGAGTGGCTGCGCGGGGTGGGGGGCTGTGTCGTGGCTGTGCCCGAGGCGACCTTCCCAGGGCCAGCAGAAGGAGGCAGCACACTGGAGGATGGGTTCCGCATGTAGGCGCGGTTGGACGTGGACAACAGCTGAGGTGGCGGGCGACTGAAGTCTTGAACGGAGGAAGAAGCAAAGACGCCTGCAGACTGACCGAGCCGAGAGGACTGTCTCCAAGAACCTGATCGCGGGGAATCCAGGTTATCCAGAGACTCGCCTCTGAAACACGGAAAGGACTCATCAAAACAGCATGAGGCATCCAACTAGACACCTATTCAATGCACCATTACAACCATTAAAAGGTCCATTCTGTGTATTTCTAAGCAGGTATTTATCTATGTCCAGTTACATAGAAAATTACCTTGAAGAGGTAAATTGCTCATCATCAGAGCCTGCATGAGGCTTCACATTTGAATCAACTTTCACTCTTTATTTTCATTCACTTGGTGCTTAGATTAAATGAGTACCAACCAAAGTGGAAAGAAAAGTATTTTTTAAGATAAAAGTTAATAGTAAGAAAGACAATCATTCCTTAAATCTTTAAAAGTTTAGACATAAATTTTATAGTCTTTCAAATT